>NW_008237265.1:2920190-2922650 GCF_000691975.1 Corvus brachyrhynchos
GTTCGCCTGTTGGATGGCTGGCGTTCTGGTCATCATTTGGAGGTTGCCTGTTCTGCCTCTGGTGCCGTAGGTCAGGGCGAACACATTTTGCAAGTAGCCACCGTACCCCAGTATCTGTGGAAACGCAAGCATACCCACGACCCCAAATGATAAGCTCATGCGGGCCTTCCCACTAGTTAGTGAGTAAATTCCATACCTAGACTTTTGTCTGGGGCAGTTGTGTCTCACCTGAAGACTGCAATGAGAGAAAATGATTCAGAATAACAGGATTATTTGAATTTTGTGGTACTGTAAGGTGATTAATTGTATACAAAGCTTTTTCTAGTTGGCTCTGTGGGGTTTCTCCATGCATTCCCCCCTTTTGTTTTTCCAAAATACGCTTCAAAGTACCATGAGCGTGTTCAACAATGGCTTAGCCAGTAAGAGAATGTGGGTTACCGAAGATATGGTCTACACCCCATAGGTGCAAGAACTGCCGTGTCTTCTCCGAGGCGTAGGCAGGACCATTATCGGTTTTCACAGAAGCTGGCATGCCCAGGACTGAGAAAGCCAATTTCCAATGGGCAATGACATCACGGCCCTTCTCTCCAGTGTGAGCGGAAACCCACATAGCTGAGGAGAAAGTGTCAATAGACACATGCACATATTTAAGCTGACCAAATTCAGGGATGTGTGTTACATCCATTTGCCACATCTGCAAGGCTTTTAGCCCTCTGGGGTTTACACCCTGTGGCAAAGGCGCATCGAGTCCATGACAGTCAACAGAAGCGCTGACAATGTCATGCGCTTCGTTTGGCGTTAAATGAAACTGCTTGTGCAGGGTATGTGCACTTTGATGGAAGAAACCGTGCGATGCCTTGGCTTGTGCAATTTTGTCAGGCTGAGGCCCTACCCACGCAGGGTTGGCCAGCATGTCAGCCCTGGCATTGCCTTCTGTTAGAAACCCTGGTAAATTGGTGTGGCTTCGAATGTGCAGAATTTGAGCCTGAATTGCAGACCACAAGGTTTGCAACAGTGAAAACAGAGCTGCATTGCTCATCTCCTTCAGAAATGAACAATCTGAACGTCGGGTTATATCTGCTATGTAGGCAGAGTCAGTAACCAAATTCAAAGGTTCCTGTGAGAATCATTGAAAAGCCATGGTAACAGCCCTTAATTCAACTGAGCAGAGCCTGACTCGGATTGGTGTGTTAGTCAGCCACTGCACAGGCAGTGTAGGATACTGTGCACCTTTACGCACAGTGACCCCTATTAAAAATTTGTCCCAATCCATACCCCCCAAGCCACCAACACGTCCCGTCCCCAAAGGTTAAGGGAAGTGGTACTAACATAAGGCCTAATTGTAGCTGTGTGTCCCTCTGGGTCCCTCACCATCACAGGCCATTCGCTTAAATAGCTCTGTGTGGTTCCTCCTACTCCTGTGATGGCCGATCCCACTGGGGGTAAAGGCCATGAGGGAGGCCATGCAGAGAAGGAGGTAAAAGTTACATCAGCACCCGTATCAATCAAACCTCAAAGCTGAGTCCGGAGCGGACGGGCGTTCGGCAGGATCAGGGTACATGTCATCTGTGGCCTTTGGTCAGAGATGTCTGCAGTCCAGAAGGCCTGCGGAAGTCCCGTAGATCCACTGCCGCAATCTCCGTGAGTTGGTTGTCCTATCCTGGGGACACAAAAGGCACTATTTTAGCAAGGCAGGTCTTTTAAGGAATAGTGACAGGGGGTTTTTGCATGAAGACCATAGCACAAATCTGATCTTTAAAGTCAGCGTCAATAACTCCTGAGTGCACTAAGATTCGTTGATGGGTAACGTCAGGTTTTCCCACAAGCATCGCTCTGGATCCCTGGGCTAAGGGTCCATATGCGTCCAAGGAAACCTTATAAATACCTCTAGAGTCTAAGACGACTGCGGCTGCAGTGTGGACATCAAAACTGTCTGATCCCTGGGTGCTGTCTGATCCCTGGGTGCCGTCTCTAGGATGGCTGGGTAGGCCTGTGCCTGTACCTGTGCCACCCTCTGGGGGAGCGAATGCATCAGAGAGCAATTTCCCCTCCTTGCACCCTGGTGGAAGTTTCCCGACAAAGGCCGACCATCGGCATGAGTCAGAGGTCTCCAATAGTCTGAGCAATGCCCTCTTTCACTGGGGGATCGGTGTGTTCTCTTTTTGGCTCGGCTTAGGACATTTATGTTTTCTCGCGTGTTTGGGTTGCCTTGGTTCACGATCAGAAGATGCATGAACAGGCTGCAGAAGCGCAGCCAAAGCAGACCTTTTCTGGTTTCCAGATCCCACCTTAGAACAGGCTTCAACCATGTCCGCAACATCAGGTTCTCCTTGTAAGGCATCTATGACTTTTCTGCACTCTTCATTTGCATTATCTCTCACTAACTGCTTTAACAACAAGAGCCTTAACCCGTCATCATCAACCTGCGCTGTGGTTTGAACTGCTGCCTCTTTCTGGGAC
>NW_008237265.1:2922869-2923133 GCF_000691975.1 Corvus brachyrhynchos
GCTGCCGTGATACTTTCGGCAGCTCTGTCAGCAAAGGCAGATGCTGTATTAGAAGGTCAGTTGCTCACTTCTGCTTTTCCACAGTACTGTCCGGCGCTGCGGAGGGGGGTGATCCGCACCCAGGCATTCTCAGTGCGGCAGGCACTTGTGCAGCACTGTCTGGAGCTATGCTGGCCAAAAAGGTCCATCCGGGCATCCTCGGTGCAGCAGGCACTTGCGCAGCCCGGCTAGGAGCCGCCATGGGCATCCCAGATGCCGGGCCAC
>NW_008237265.1:2923225-2927658 GCF_000691975.1 Corvus brachyrhynchos
AAGATGCCGGGCCACTATATCACGGCCCTGGAAAAGCGGTGACTGCCGCTGAGCCGAATGGCAAGGCTCTCCTGCTTCTCCCGCTGCCCTGACACCCCCGCCAATTGCTCTGCTGGCACGGGTCCTTGGGTGGCATTGAGTCCTGAGGCAGCGCAGGGTGACCTGGTGCAGGCTCTGGGGCATTCTCCACCCGTGGAACCGTGGAAGTTTTTTTGGATCTGTCTCCTTCACATTCCACTGAGGCAGGCGAGCCAGCTTTACTGCTACAGTCAAGGTCTATCAGCAGAATGAACAACGAATGCCAAGTGCATAATAATTCTACCACTGCCGGATCCTCAGATGGAAGCTCGCGCCAGATTGCACAGCTGAGCTCCTGCAACAGCCCAAAATCCAGGACAGTGTCTCTGTCCAGGGAAATGAGCTCTCAGTCTAACAAAGTGAGCTCTCAGGAATGGAGGTGCGCATTGGACTGAAAACACCTTTCCAGACTGTTAGCACAGCATTGGTTTTTAAACCGCTGTTTGCCATTTTCTCAGTCCCATCGGACATCCTGCTCCAGGGGGGGAAGGGAACAGTGTACCTCTAGAGAAATTCAGCTTGGTTTGCAGCATGCAGGACACGTCACAGTGTGCAGATCACGTTGGGGTCACCAAATATTACTGTACCAAATATTACTGTATCCCGCAGCCGTAGGGAGGAGAGGAGAGAAGATCCAATAGGCAGGAATTGTGCAGCAAGATTGATTTATTTAATTCTTTTACAAACTCTTTTATAGACTTTTTTCTTCATAGTCTAATTGGACAAAGGTTGGGTTGATTGGCTAGAAATCCTAAACATCCATTGTCAAAATATTTTTCTACTGTACCATAAATTCTACAAGGTCGCAGGTGTTCATAGTTTACAGAATTTCTGCAAATATCTTCATGAGAGAGAAAAGTATCCCACGGGCTTAGAAAGAAGCAAGAAAATTCTTGCAAGCAGCAATATTGTATCCACACAAGGGGTCTTCCACAGAGGAAACACACTGATCATCTCCTAAAAAACGCTGGGCTAACCATTGGAGTCCTGTTGTCTGCTGTGCATCTTCTTATAATTCTTGTCATTCAAATATGTGTCTTTGCCTACAGCGTGCACCTGAGATTGCTCTTTTGAGCAGCTTTGGAAAAGCTGCTCGTAAGATCCTGTCCCTTTTCTGCCCCATCTCTCTTTTGCCAATTAGTGTGCTTGATCGGAGAAATCCAAGAGTGATTTACCAAGTACCACCTTCCCCCTGCATCCCCATAGCAGCTCCTTTCTGCTCTGACACTCTACTTCAGTTTTGCCAGCAAAAAAAAGCCTGTACTCTAAAGTGCCCTGGATCAAGGAACTGATCCAAGCTGAAAATAACTTGGCAAAAACCTGAGGAGTTCTCCAGAAGAGCAGCTCCTTGGTTTGTTTTGGAATATGGATGCATCTACATCTACTTGAGAAAGGGTCCAAGGGCAGAAATAGAGACTGGGACAACTTAAACCAGTGTCACTGACAGAAAAACGCTACAGAGCCCTGGTTTTATTGAGGTACACTTTGTCTGTCCTTATTTTTATTACTATGGGTCTTTTTCTTCTCTATAACACCACAGTACTTCTGTGGTGATTTCATAGTTTCATAACAGGACCTATAAAATGTTCCATCCCAATGCCCCAAGTCCAGCTACCTTTTCATGAGAAGCTACTACAAGGTTAAGGCCATGGAGGCTCTGATATCTGCCAAGATCTTCAAATACTCTAATTTTTACTGTATTGAAAATACCTGGCTGAATGCTATCTGTTGCTGGGGATGTATTGCCTGCAAATTACCCAACTTGTTGCTCATTTATTTTATACCAGCACAGCCTGATCTTTGCCCTCTTCTAGGGCAATAATCTTACTGAGCCAAATCTTAGAAGGCAGAAACTGGCACATCTCTGCTGAAACAGGTGAATTTAGTTGAGAGGGTGGAGCATCAGATGATGGAGAGAAAAAAAACAGGAATCACCCTTGTAAGCTCCACCATCCCTTGTGATAAGACTGATGTAAAGAAACAGTCCAAGGGATATGCAATTTTCTTACTTCCTGTCATTTCTATCTCCATTTTGGGCCACTTGCCTGCTATTATAGTAAACATTTTAATAGTGCATGTATGTAGTTGTAAGTGCTTTAACAGCAGAGATTACACAGATCCAGCCGTTGCTCCTGACTTCAGGGGGAAACTTGGCTTGCCTGAGTTACCTGGGTCATATCAATCAGTCACTTCAGCTAGTGAGAATTGGGCAAATTTTATGGCACTGAGAAACATGTACTAAAGTTTTAGATTGCAGAGTTTTGGCTGTTTCTGTCTACTTGCAAAAAGAAATTGCTCCTTTTAATCCTTTAAAATGTGAAGTTTGGTCTTTAAAGACAAGAAGGGTTGAATAAACACCATGTAGAGCAGGCACGGGCATTAAAAATATTGCAATCCTTTCCCTTTTATCTTCAAACTTATCTGTCTGCATGATTGTCCTATTGCAGTATTTTTTCTTAAATTTTATATTATTTACCTGTTTTTGAATATACATTTATATCGCTGCAAACAGTAACATCAGTGAAGTGCTGGTACAGAAGAGATGTTCATTTTTCCTCCCTTTTCTTATGGATCCAAGAGGATCATAACTGACAGCTGCAGTTGAGCTGAGCCAAATGCAAATCAACAGATATCAGAGTAAAGGAGATGGTGTTGATCAAGGCAAAAGGGGATGGTGACACAGGCCAGTGTTTTACCTTCTGGAAAGGGCTGCAAGGCTGCAGCAGGGCTGGCTGTGGTAGGAACCTTCTTGTCACCTCTGGAGAGGGGAGTGACAGGAGAAGCGGCTCTGGGAAGATGAGGTGGTTGTCTTTGCCTTTCCCACAGTGTTTTTCACAAGTTACCCAACACTTTTTTTTCCCAGGTGATTAAATTATTTCACTGAAGTCTGATAATTGTAGCCACACATCTGTGATTTGTCCAATCTAATTTTACAGGCAGTTCATTGTAAGGGAGGTAGAGCTGCTTAGAGAAGAGTTATTGAATGCTGATGGAATATGTCCTGGTTTAAGACCCAGATTGTTACTATATTAGCTGTCTGGCTGACAGGAGAGTGTAAAAGTATTTCCAGGCTGTGAAGGGATTTTTTGAAGTAAGCACCTGGGAAGCTTTCACTTCCATGCAGGTCCCTAAAGGAAGACAAATAAGGGTTCTCTGAAGCTTCAGGGTCATGTTTTCTAGAGAGAGGGTGGTTAAACTGGTTTTTCTTCTTTTTTTGCTATGTTAAGACCGAAATAATTAGGTGAAAAATAAAGGTGGAAAAAAGCATCCTGCAGTAGGAGGATGTGAGGTTTGCCAGATAAAGCCATCTAGTGGTTACTGCTCACTGCTCTCACTGCTCATGAACTCAGAGTTCTCAGTCACCAAGGGGTTTGGTGCCTGCTGCGGGACCTGGTCAGCTGGCTGGGCTGTGTCTGCTCCCTCCTGAGCAGAGAGGGAAAGGGCTGGTTGCTATTGAGTCAGAAGAGTAAAGGGACTGATCCCCTTGAACAGAAGGAAAGTCAGGTTGCCCGTGACAAAATTGCTTGTGTTGAACAGCAGAGACCAACAAAGGTGGTGGCTGGTCTGGAAAAGCACTGCCAGAAGTAGTGACTCAAGTAAAAGCCTGACTGAATTAAGTGTGTGAGCCCAACCCAGGTGTTGAGAGCATGATTGACCCTGGCTGTGCCTGGGATGCATAAAGAACAGCCAAGAAATAGCTCCCAACTGCTGCTGGCATGCTGCACTTGTGAGGAGATGTGAAACTTTTTCAAGCAAAATGCTCTGTGGATCAGTGCTGAATTTATTAAATTGTTCTAGCCTCAAAAAAAAAAAAAAAAAAAAAAAAAAAAAAAAAAAAAAAAATCACTTTTAAATCCAAAAGTTTTTGTGGTGGAGAATTGTGAGCAGAACGATCCCCGATCCCTAAGTAGTTCATGTGTGTGAGTAAACCCTAGAAACTTTGGATTCCTCTTCTTGTTTTTGTTTTGCTATTCCATATCTAAACTATGGAGGAACCGTGGGAAGACCTTGGCTCTCAGAGCCGCATATGGAAATTTATCTTAAACTTTAAAAGATTCTTGAACAACGATTTGTAAATTTTAGCTTAATTCAAGCTCAAAAAGAACTGAAACACTTCCTGGCATGGTTGTTTAAGAACTTTTTCTATGTTTCTTGGGATTTAATTATTACCAAAGACTTTTGGAACACCATTTGGACACAGTTAATTACTGAGTCACGGGAGTGGCACGACCTGGCGATGCCTGCCTGGCACTGTGCAGCGTGTGGTGGAGTGAGCCCCATGAACGCCCGACCGAGAGGGGCGGCGCGTGGGCGGCAGCTGGTGGCGGTGGCGGTGGAGTGGAGCCGAGCCTAGC
>NW_008237265.1:2928062-2936873 GCF_000691975.1 Corvus brachyrhynchos
TTATCCTATATCCTATTACCCCCAGTGTATTCCCAATCCGTTTTTCCACCCATGGTTTCCCTCACAAAACCATGCTTTTGCCAATTGTTTCCCCAAAAATCCCTTTCCAATGCCAAGTGGGGGATGAAAAGGGGGAGGGAAGAAATTAAACCCTCTCCTGCCTCAGTTTCCCCACAAAGCATGCTCAGAGAGTTCTGTCTCCCTTCTGTCAGCCTTAAGATGTTCCAGAGAACCTGTCTGGACATTTAAAGACTCAGGAGGGTGGCTTATTTTGTTTTAAAACGGTTCTTGTTATGTTTATCCAGTTGTTTTCAATGTTAAGTTTTACATCTCTTTTGTTAAAAATAAATGGGTGAAGTGTTGGGGTTCGTCCCCCCTGCCGTGTAGCCCTGGGAAAGGGGCCCTGAGGGGAGGCACGGGGTTCCCCTGCCCCTGGTCAGCCTCGTTCCCCATTGGTTGTTTTGTGTTCCCCTGCATGGGCACGGACCCTTGGGTCCCATGACTGTAACAGTTTCTCAGCAGAGCTCTGGGAATGCAGCTGGAAAATAAACATCTCTGAAACATCTATCAAGAATTGGTCCATATATATTTCTTTCCCACGGGACTCCTTGTTTGATACATCGTGTTACAGTATTCCCCATTGTAGCAGTTTTGCTTTGACACATTCTAAATGTTTTGATACTTACATATAATTCTAAAAGCTGAGTTTGGACAGCAGCTTTCACTTGATCACCATATGCAGTTTCTCTACTTCCCCATAAAAAAAACAATTGATCAACAAAAAATGTTCCATATTAACCTAAAATACTCTCTTCCCTGTATTCACTAGTTTGGTAAATGAACAAAAATCATTATTATTTCCATTGTGAGGCCTTAGTTTAATTCCCGTTTTCCTCTTAAAGATTATACCTTTGAACTTTGTCATCTGCTGTGCTCTGAGAGCTGGCATTATAAACTTTTCAGAAGGTATTACAGAATCCACACTGGAGGTGGATATTTATTAGGAAAACAGCTACCTTGTCAACATCATGTGACAGTGCAGGAAGTTTATATTGTGAGGAAGAACAAAGACCATTGAGAGGGCTGAGGAAGGAAATGTGTGTGCTGAGTATTTTAATGTGGGTAGAGGTGAACAGTCAATGTTGATGAAGAAATGTCGCAAAGTAGACAAGCCCAGTGGAGATTTCTCCTGCTGTTGCACCCTTGTCGGGGAGAGGAGACCAAGGATTAAACAATTCTTTACTTCAATAGCTGAGCCTAATTTCACAGCTTCTAAAATATCTTCACAGTGCATGTACTGTGTGTTCAGCCACAAGTACAATCCTGTTATTAAACTGCAGCTCCAATGCGCCTGCCAGTTACGGGGCTGCATTGCTCACCTTTCTGAAACTTTTAAGGGCACTTCTAATGTTGGGGTTTTTTTTTCCTTAAGAGCCTGTTTCTAATTTTAAAAAGATTCCAAGGAATGCTGAGCTTATCAGAAGCTGGTGGGATTTTGGGGCTGTAAATCACCAAAATGCTTGCTGTAAGTTTGTTCCTTGCCAATAGCCAAACTCCAGCACATGAAAAGCGAGCCCAAACTCAGTAATGAGAAAATAAAGAAAATGAATGCACATTTGATCACTTTTTTACTATCCCTTTCTTTTATCCTGCCCTTGGTAAACTGTAGTGGCAGGTTAGTCTGTGGTACAAAAAACACAAAGAGAATTCTCAGTAAGACAGTCCCTAGTACCAGAGAGTTCTGTCCTAGGTCATGGCAAGAAAAGAAGCCTCTCCCAGGATGCTTTGTTCTACTATGGTTATCTACCCCAGTTCTGCTTCCTGGGTTGGCTGTTGGCCACCCAGCCCCCTTGCTACCTTATATGTTTCATATCCCAGAAAGTTCTCCACTCCAGGTTCCCCCATTGGCCTCTGCTCCTCACCACTCCCCCAGAGCTTCCCCATTGGTCCTCATTCCCTAGTCCCGCCTTTGTACTGCCCCCGTGCCATCAGATTTCTGGTGTTCACTCCACTCCTGTGCATAAATCTGAGCTTTCCCTTGTTCTCGTCTTTGCCTCTAGAACCTTTCACAGTGTGGAAGCAAACAACTGCTCCTGTGGAACTCCACGCAAAGACCCTTCCTGCCTCTTTGCCGTCGACCCATATTACTGAAGCTATCCGTGCGTTTGTGCGTGTGCGCGTGTGAGTGTATGCAACTGATCCTGCTGAGTGGCTTTGCTTGAGAGATGCTTTTTAGAGATTGCAACACCTCACGTTCCAGCACAGAACCAGAGCTCGAGTTAGCAATTGACAGCATCATGTGCTTTTTCATTTTTTATGCTTCCAGCCATGTTACGAACATTTGCCTAGAGAAGGCACTTGGTTTGTTCAGCTGAAGAAAAAGAGACTGAGGGGAGACCTCCTTGCTCTTCAACATCCTCCTAAGGAGCAATGAAGGGGCAGCTCCAATCTATGCTCTCTTGAGACCAGGGGCAGAACCCGAGGGAATGGCTGGAGCTGTGTCAGGGGAGGTTTAGGCTAGATACCAGGAAAAGGTTCTCCCCCAGAGCGTGCTCAGGCTCTGAACAGTCACTCCAGGGAATGGTCACAGCTCCAAGGCTGTCACTTTCCCTTGTTCTCGTCTTTGCCTCTAGAACCTTTCACAGTGTGGAAGCAAACAACTGCTCCTGTGGAACTCCACGCAAAGACCCTTCCTGCCTCTTTGCCGTCGACCCATATTACTGAAGCTATCCGTGCGTTTGTGCGTGTGCGCGTGTGAGTGTATGCAGCTGATCCTGCTGAGTGGCTTTGCTTGAGAGATGCTTTTTAAAGATTGCAACACCTCATGCTCCAGCACAGAAGCTGCAGAGCCAAAGAGATAGCAATAGTAGACCATTTTTTGGTTCCTCTATGGATCCAGTTAATGAGTCTTCGTACATTTGGAGTTTGCAATGTTGCACCTTCAATGGCTGTAGAACAAGTTGAGTTCTTCAGGTGTGAAGCTGAAGGGCAAGTGGTGTGTGTGCCTCAGAAGCAAGCAGCTGAGTCCTGCTTCTCTTAAGAAAAACAAAAACTGGGCAGGTTTTTTTCTTCCACTTCCCATCATTTTTTGCTTGCTTGTTTCTTTTGAAGAGCAGAAATACAAGCCAGGATTGGGATAATTATTGGGATAATTAAATCCCAAAGATCATTTTCTCTGTTAGCTGGAATAGAAAAGACTGGGCGACACCTCCTTCTCTTTGCCAACACCACATGAAGCAAGTAGCACTAACAGACTCAGCAGGCCACATTTCCCCATTTTCAGTGTAACTGCTCATTTTAAGTTGTTGCTTTAATAAGAAGATGGATTTTTCATAATGCTTAAAAGGAGTTAAAGCATGAAGGCACTTAAAGAAATCAGATGTCAAGTCTTTAACTGATAGGATTATAAAGTAGAGACCCTTTAAAGACGGCTTGGTCTAAGTGATCTAGCAGCCATAAAGACCTTATTATGGGTCAACAGTTTATTTTGTGAACAATTGTGCCTTTTGAAGAACTCACACAATCAAAATCTAGATTTGTACAAAGTGCTTAATTTTATTGAAGTGTTGTAATATAAATGCATGAACTTCCGTGGGCCAGCTGTGTGTGCTTATGTCTGTACTTTTCTAGAATGCAGGCTCTTTTGCATCGTTTATTAAAGACAAATTCTGTGGATTTCCTTGTTCCAAAACAGCATTTTTATCATCTTTGTGATCCAATGAATGCCATCCTTTCAGGACTACTTTTATAGAAGCAAGAGGAGAGGGGGGAAAAGTCAGCACAATTTTAAAAAGCTCATGCTTTAGTATTTAATAACGTAGTAATGTCTCTTTAAAAGCAACTCAAATTCAGCTATGGGCTAAGGGCCATTTCTGTTACGTTAGACTGTAAAAGGCAGGGTTTTGGTAAAGACTTGAGCATTTGAAAACATAAGGTTTTATAGAAAACACTGCATCTTTCTTGCCTTCAGTGCTGGTGAAAGTCTGGCTGCCTTATGGGAAACATAAGGAGTTGCTAAGGAGATATGAATATTCTCCTAAATATTCTAAGGTCACATTTCACCCATGAATTCTCCATTGACTCTTAAAGGATCTTCCTTTGTGCTGTCTAGGGCCTGATCCAAAGGTATTAAAATAAACTGGAATTCTTGCATTGATTTCCAAAACCTTTAAATCACATCCTAAGTGCTTTAGTCTTTAACACATCTGATTTTGGTTGATTTCTCACTGAAATCAATGGGGACTTTCCCAGGCTAATGAGAACGTTCCCTTGTACCCCCTAAGAGTGTTCCAGATACTTTTGTCTGGTTTTGCTGTCCGTGCTTTTGAGCTGAGTCCTGCCTCCAGTGCCATGCACTTGACCCAGCTGATGCTGATTTTGGGCTTTGGGCATGAGGTACAGAAGGGGGAGACAGTGCAGGTGTGGTACTCATCCCTTGGCGCTCAGGGTCCTGAGCAGTTCTCACAGTGATCCCACACTGTGCTGACACCATATCACAGCCAGCAGGATTGCATGGGCACACAGGCTGGTGCTACTGGGGCTTCCTCACTCTTGAAGGGCACAAGCTGTCAGAAGCTGATGGGAGCAAGAGGCACATTCAGATCTGCTTTTGCCCACAGGGATGTTCTGGGGGACTTGCAGACAACCACTATAATCTGACTCCTGGGCTATTTCTGGAATTAGCCTATTTTTCAACCTCACAGCTGATGAGGTCAGGAAAAATGGTGACTCTTGGGCTATGAGTAGATCCTCCTGGCAGAGTTTTCATTACATTTAGTCAGGGTGACATCCTGGTGAGTCCAAAGTCAGGAGACCAACCTCCCTGAGAGTTCCTGGGCTGCTCAGGGTAGACAGAGGTTGCTGTACCCGCAGTTGCAACTTCCTACTGGGATTGTAAAACTTTCAGGAGGCCAGTGAGGGGGGATGTTTCTAATGCCAGCACTGACTGGATTGCTTAATTGCTGTTAATTTGGCCTTTCTGAAATGCCTGGGCCAAGGAATAACTTGAACATTCCCACAGAGGTGCTGATTCCAAGCCTTCTCTGAAGTCTACAAGAGGAACTGACCCTGAATAATCTCAGTCCCTTGGGTGTGATGTGTTTTGCTAGAAAGGCAGCTCTCTTGCAGGCAGGCAAAGAGCCAAACCTGACTGAAATGTTCAGTAGGATTTAGATTAAGCCTACAAATCCTGATTCTGCAAAGATTTAAGCTTGTGCATAGCTTTACATATGTGAATATTCTCATCAAGGTAAAGCAAATTAAGATAATGTACAAATAACAAATTAGAATAATGCACCTTCTCAAGTCTTGGCAGTATTGAGGCTGTAATGAACTGGATAAAAACGTGGAAGAGAAAAGGTGACTTTCTCTGATCTATTAAGGTGTTATTTCATAAACCTAGCCAATGACAACTGTATTTACATGTACTATGCAAAGTCTAAATGAAATGGGAGTGTTTATTTGTCCATGTCATGTATGTGGGTCAATAAGGGGTCCCACAGAGCTTCAAGGGTTTGGCTTTTCTATTCTACTCAAAAAAGCACCTGAGTTTCAGTTTTACAGTCTGATCCTAGTGCAATCACTGGGTGTTTTTACTGTAGAGAGACTTCAGGATTCGGATTGCAGGCCTTATTAAAAATAGGCCTAAATTGAAGGAAAAAACAGTGTGACAGGCTGAGTGAAAGGTCTGCAATGCTGCCAGTTCTTCTCCAAAATAAGGATAGGGAGAGGTTAAATAAAATCTTTTGGGGAAAAAACAAGTCTTGTGCTAAAACAAGTCACACCTCTGAGCCAAGGTGTGAGGGTGACACGTGCTGGTGCTTGCAACGACTCTGATGGCCACCTGTCCTGCCATCTCCTTTCTCCCCTCTACCTTCAGCCTTGGGCTTTGGTCACTGGGCTCCTCTCAGCTGCTACAGGAAACCAGTGCATCCATGCTCCTCTAACAGGTGGCAAAACTGTGGAAGCAGGAAGCAGTGGAAGCAGCACCCTTGTTTAGTACACTCTTTGCCTCACCTTTTCCTCTGGTGTTTGAGGGACCCCAAGCCCCCCTTGGAACCTGCAATGTTTCTGGGGATGGCATCCCCTTCAACATGCTCTTCTGCTTCTTGCTTGGGTCTGATCCCTGCATTTGGGTTTTCAGAGCCCCAGGTTATCATTGCACAGGTAAAGAAACTGGAGAGGGTGAGACCCTCCCTGTGCCTGCAGCCAGCAGAGCGTGTGCATCAGTGGAGCTCCGACTGGGGCTAAGCCAGAGATGAACTGTGGGTGCCGGAGCAGCTCTGTGTGCAGGGCAGATCTTATACTGCTAAGATGTAATCATCTTCCTTAAGCTTAAGAAGCCCTCTGCTTCATTAAGCACTGCCAAACCAGGATTAATTAGGAAGGCAGCACTGTGCCAGACACAGCCAACGTTCACACGCACTGACAGCAATTTAAGGTGTCTTCTCTGGGTCTTATCAAAGCCAAACTCTTTTTAAAAGTTGGAGAACTCTTATTCCTAGAGTTCCCAGACCCAGAGGAGCAGGAGGACAAAGCTGACCTTGCACAGCTGGCCCAGTGTCACCAGCCAGACTTGAGGCTATCTTGCTTGGCCTCACCAGCCTCAAGCCTTGAGGGAGGAAATGGAGCTCACCAAGCAACAGGTGACACTCCTAGTGTGCATTTGCTGGAAACAGAAGCCCCACAAAGGAGTAATCCAATGGGGCAGTCTGGTCCAAGGCCTAGATTTGGGAAGCCGGATGTTACTCTGCAGTAGGAACTCAAGAAAGGAAATGAAACATCTTCTCCTTTTAGATCAAGGTCCTGGAGAGACTCTGTGCAATTCCTGTCCCAGGAACAACCTGTGCTATTTGAGAAACCTCAGCCAGGAACATGGATTTTGGTGTCCACACCTGCCATCAAGAAGCAGCACTTGGGGAAATCAAAGAAAATCCATCGCCTAGGCTGAAGGGTCCTGGGGAGCTCCATGGACAAAGAGCCTTGTTCCAAGGAGGTGTAGCTGAAGGAGTGTGATTGGGTGCTCCGTGTTGGGGGAAGTACATACATACAATATGGTACAGTACAGGCCAGTACATACAGGGAACAAGTCATACTCCAGAGGGTAAGACCTCATCCTCACACCATAGGGGACTAGAGGCTTCTGCTGTTTTTGCAGGAAAGAATCACCTGGGGGGTTCTGTTTGTAGTGGCATTGTATGACATCCTGTGGGGCCCAGAATTTGGAGTGAGGGAACAGATTTTTTGCGATAGTGAAATCTGATGGAAATCAGAAGAACACTCATCTCCTCCATGGCATTCTTCATAAATAGATTACAAATGGGAACCATCCAGTCAGGCAGCACAGAGCTCTCTTGGCACTGTGCTGCTGCTGCCCAGTGCTGTGTCCTCTAGGATAGACCAAAGAGATCCAGGGGAGAATAATGTCTCCATTCAACTCCTTGTGACAGGATTTTTAATGATACCTTTCTTTTAAAATAAATCTTTTTGTGAAGAGGGGAAACTGTCACAGTGAGAAAGTTCTGCTCTGTCCCAATTATTTGTGTATATTTGCAATTACTATTCATCCAGGCACATACATACATACACACACACGGCTTATTAGTGGCCTCGGAGCCACAGAATCGCTCCTGTAGATATCTCCTTAGGCACAAAAGTAATAGTTAACAAAAACAGGAAAAAATATTTTCTTGCATTTGCTATTCATTTGCTGTAGAAAGACACTTTCAAACTACAAAAGGCTATTAAACATTTTAGAGAAAATAACCTGCCAAGTGTGTGTGTTTGTTTTAGGCAGAAGTTCTTCAGGACCAGAAGTATGAGCAGCTGGTAAACTCTTAATTATTTTCCCCTACATTTCTAACAATGTATTCAGATTATTTTAGCACTTAAAAAATGCTCTGCTTAAACAGCCTATGTGTCAGCAAATTTAGAATTCTACAGATTTCCTGGAACACAGAAGTAGTGATGGGGGGAAAAGAAGAAGAGAATTTAGAGGTAAAGAGAGGGAGAACAAAGAGCTCTTTAAGGAACACACAAAGAAAAAGTTAACAGACAGGAGTCCTTACAGTAAAGAGTGTTGCAGATTTACAGGGATCTGCAGAGCAAGTTGTTTAAAATAACACCAATAATTTTGGGTGTCTGTGAGCTGAGGGGAAGCTGAGGATGAGGAGATGAAAAGATGGGAGGGAGGACTTGGGGAGCAGAGTAGCTTTCCTTTCCCTGCCCTCTCTGAAGGCCAAACATATTGCAAGCAGGCCAGGAGCCCCTGTTGTCCCTCCACTAAAGTCACCATGCCAGAGGGGGACAGGATGGAAAAATACTGCTAGTTTGGGAACAAGTGGCTAGTTTGGGTTTCTGACCTCAGCTGTCCTTGTTTAGACCATTTGTAGATTGTTTCGGAGGGCACATCTTTCCAAAGGTCTCCTACTTAAAGGGCAGTCTCTAACTGGGACTGTATGACTTTTTAAACTCAGTGGAGCTTTCTTAAGGAAGAAACTGATGACTGATTTCATGGTGGTTTTGAACAACACCTGGCATAAATATGATCTTTTGAATTCCTTCAGTATGACTATTTAATAGAAGTAACTGCAAACAAAACTAAATCTGGATCCTGTTTTTAGGAGACCTTGACTGTGCTCTACATTTTAATAGTGTATTTGACAACTCTTGCTGTGTTTCCCCGTAAGTGAAATTGTGCAGATAAGTAAGTTTAAATACCAAAAGTGTTTCTCATTTTCCTTGAGTATGCCAGTGTTGGGGGTTAGGTTTTCTCAAAGCAATTTCTTCCCATTTTTTGTCAAGGAGATCGGT
>NW_008237265.1:2937315-2964344 GCF_000691975.1 Corvus brachyrhynchos
CCTCTGCCGCGCCGGAGCCAACAGCGCCCCCTGCCAGCTGTGGCGTAACACCAAAGGGGAAATTTGCTTAACAGGTGGGAAATTCTGTTACTGTTTTTGTTGCTGTTGTAGTTTGCTCTGTTTATATATATATTGGCTAGTAAATAACTGTTACTCTTTTCCACATATTTTTGTCTAGAAGCCCCATAATTTCAGAATTATTATAATTTGGAGGGAGGGGGTCATCTTTCCATTCCAGGAAGGTTCCCATGTTCCTTGGCAGACATGTGTCTTTTATACCAGGACAACCAGAAACAATTGCAGGTTATAAGCAACCTGCACCCTTGGTCACAGCTCCAGATCCTCTCCCAGCCAGCTCTGACTCTGAAAGTTTTTCCCCACCTCTGTTTACTCCCAGGATTTTTTTCAAAGTTGTTTTTTTTTTTCTCCTGACTGTCTTGGCTTTTCTGGTTTATCTACTACTTTCCAGTGTGCCTGAGGAAAAAATCCTTTCTCCTCACATCTGGGCAGAAGAGTTGGAAGCAGGAGAGAAGAGCAAAGGTGAGGGTGGTGAATGACGCTTCCCTACAAGAGCTCACTAGTGATGCCTGGAAACAGGGAGGCTGGAGTTCAGCCTGGCTGTGCTGCTCCTCCTTCACTTGTGAGGTGTCTGCTGACTTTGAGTCCTCCCAGGATTTCCTTGTGGAGTTGAGAAGTCTTTCCCTTCATTGCAATTCACACTCAGCTGAGAAAAATTTGGATTTTGATACCAGCATTTTATGACCAAATGTTGTCTTGAGGATTCTCACGCAACTTGACTGCCTGTTTTTCAGGAGCATGGTGAGCTGAAAAAGTTATTCTGTATTTATAAAATCAATGAGTAGGTTAATTGCCAGTTGCCTGTAATCTGTGTGACAGCAGCATGAGGGCCATCCGGAAGGACAGAGCAGCCCCAAGGATTGTCATTCCCAAGCTCCATAAGGAGCCGTGGCCGTGATGTCACCACTGTATAAACTTCCTTGGAGCAGGAGTACATCAGATGTGAAATCAGGCTGAGTACAGTTTCCCACACAAGATGAAGAAGGAGAATGCAGGGACGCAAGAAAAACTAGGATTGCACCAAAGGGGAATTGCTGTGGCTATTCCTGGGACTGTGATGCTACCAAAATAATGGAGGTTGGTTGTTTCCCCTTACAGGCAGTTCTGTATTTAATTTCCGAAGCTCCCAATGAGAGCCTTGTGCTCTGGCACCTTTAGTAGACAGAGCACAGGGATTTGCTGTTCTTTTAATGAGATAGAAAAGATATGAATCCCTCTCATTGGACTGGCTACAGTTACCCCTCTGCTCCAATGGGCTCCTGCCCTGCAATATTTAAACTGTTTTGCAAGCAACAAAATAACAAAGTGACCTCAGCTCTTTGTACCATTCAGCTGAAGTAGGAAAAACTCAAAAAATTACATGAAAGAGAAGAAGGTGGGGGAAAAAAATAATCCCAAAATGCAAAGAAAATGGGCTGTGAAAGGGCTGAGAGGGAAAATGTTTTCATAAAGCAGCAAGGGCTCTGAGTCACTCTTCTCCTTTGAGTCCAGTGTTTCTCCTGTTGGCATCAACAGAAGTTTTGGCAGCAGATCAGGCCCCTCTCTGCACTCATGCTGATGCTCTCCAAACACACTGTATTTCGGAGGTTGCATTGTATTTACAATACTCCCCAACTTTCTTGTTCAGTTCTGTGAGGAGTGCTGCACATCCCTCTGACATGGTGCAAGACTAATCCCCGTTTTTCCCACAGGGATGTCACCTGGAGGAACAGAGACTCTGCTCTGTTCCTGGTAAGTGCTTTAGGAATGCCCATTCCAGACCTCTGTACACCTGGAAGGGTCTTCTCCAGGCTGTGGGAAATGTTCTTCTCTCCCCATTGTGGCCTCCTTATGCTTGTGTTTTCCAGCACTGGAGGAGGAGCAACCGATAAGACACATAGTCTAGATAACAGATATTTGCAATTTTCCTAACCTCCTTTCCAACTTTTCCTTTTTTCCTGCTGCTTCCATCCCAGGAAAAGACAGGTATGGAGGTTATGAAGCAAGAAAATTCGTAAACACTAAGGAGACAAGCAATGAGAATTTGTTTAGGCAGTTTTCCTGTGGGCAGTTGGTATTTAGCGCTTAAATAACTGTGTAAGCAATTCAAGGGCAACGACTGGTGCGCTCAGGGTTGATGCTTTTAAATCTTCCCTGGCTTTTCTCTGCTGAAAGCTCTATAAAAATACCTTTAAGAAAGTAGAAAAGGAAACATCAAAAATTGTTTGTATTTCTGTATAATTTTTGTTCTGTTACAGAACTGGAAACCAACATTATTTTATGAATTATTTTTTAAAAAAATAATTCCTGATAAATGCATCTGGCAGACTGCATATCCAACGTTCTATCCTAAAAGTACCCATTCTTAAGGCAAAGTTGTGCTTCAAGGCCTTTGTTAGCAGGATGATAAAATCTTCCCATGTGGTCTCTAATATTATCACAAAAGGCCCATTTAAGTTTGACTGACAGCTCTGGCCCCTGTTTCTTCAGTTATAAATTAGGTAAAGTGTTTGCATAGAAAAATGGTGTTTTATAGATGGTCTCTCAGCAGTAGAACTAGTAAAATTTTCAAACACAGAGTTTACTTATTGAAAAATGAGGTTTTGACTGAAAAAGTAGGAAAATCTGGATCTCTAGCTACTTTGGTTACTACCTTGTTCTTCATTTTAAAGATGCTATTAAGCACAGAGCAGGAAAACAGAATATTTTAGGTTGAGCTAAAGATTTAGTGTGACACCTAAAATATACCTTTCCCTTCTGTGCAGTTTGGGTTTTTCTTTCTGGACACACAGTTTGATGAATAGAAAGTGTCCACGTGCGGGAACACAAAGCAAGTTTTTACCAGATTTTTTTTTTAATCTATCATGCTAAAAAAAAGTATATCTATAAAATCAGTTTGATGTGGTCAAGTGGCCATCAACATTTGGATTCAAATGTCTTAGAAATTTACCTCTCCTCAGCTAAGATGCGATAATTGACCAAGTATATTTTCCTGTTTTAAATTCAAAGTCAGCTTATCCTATTTCTGGTAACATCCTAAAATATTTGCAGTTAGTTATTTGTGATTACATTCCCACTTTCAGGTAAGCTCTAAGTCTGAGAGCGTGGATTCGCAATAGTGAGATAACTCCTGAATTTAGAGAAAGAGTCTCAAAAGACAAAAGTTCGTTTAAGAAAAAAGAACATATTTTCTGCTAGTATATATTAACATTTAAAGTATGACAAATAACAAGTCAAAGCTGGTTCCCTGTTACAATTTGCAGTTCCAGGCTATGTCAGAGAAAACAGCTGAGGTCTTTGAAAGAAGCTGAGTCAAGGAAACAGAGAAGCACTTCTTGCTTTGGCATTCAAACAATGGAGCAAGGAAAAAGTATCAAGGAACGATGCTTTAGAACACAAGGAAAGCAGTTAAGGTTATAACACTACACAAGTAATGAAAATACGTTATCCAGATGAAAATAGTACCTTTTTATCAGTGCTAAAAAATAAGTTTAAAAGATGAAGTATTCAGTGCAAAAAAATTAGGCAATTTCTTCAATGGAGAAATTGTTTTATTGTCTTGTAACCTTAAAAATAATTATAAAAACCAAGCAGTACAAATGTCAGCACTGTCTGTAGCTTATTAGGTTACCTGAAACAATGGGACAGATTCTGATAGAATTCCTGTTGGATATAAACCTAAAATAAGTTCCATAATGCCATCACAGTTTTTTTTACTGCCCTGGAGAACAACCAGCAAGCAGAAAGTCCTTTTGCTTTCTTTCCAACACTGTCCAGGGAAAATGCACATCCTTGTTTAAACCCTTTTGGTTACTTCATGAAGCCAGTGCCAGGGTTTGTATGAAATGAATAAATGGGTATAGCTCCCACCACAGAAACACAGAGAAACAGGGCTTCTCATCTCATCCTCTCTTGCATGCCTCTTGCCAAGTCTGACTTGGGATCCATCACATTAGAAAATTCTACCAGACTAGTGCCCCTCTGAGATTAATATATTTGAACAAAATATAAGGCAGTGAAAATTTTGTCTCTCTGCAGCAAATCAGTAAGTCTGTTTTTAAAGCTGATCTGCAGATTGGATGTCTTTCACAAAGGGCATTTGTTCCAGGGCATTATTTCTTAGCAGGGAAGAAAACAAAATCAAGATGATCAATAACCAGCTTTTACTATTTGCCTTTGTATCTCTTTTACTTACTATCTCTAGAAAGAAGCCTTGTTTGGGGGAATTCAGGTTAGAAGGCATATAGATTAAAAATCCCTGGAATATTCTACCATATTGCCTTAGATTTAGAGTTACTTTTCTTCAGTATTCAAGATACTGCTCATTTACTATCAGACTTATTTTTATTTCAAATCAATATGCTGCAATTTATCTTGGAGAGAATAATGGTAAAACTGGAAACTTTCTATCCCTAGTTTCACTTTTGCCCTAATTCTGTGGTCCGTGGTCTCCGCTGTCTCTGTGCTGTCCCACGGGAGACAGACATCTCCTCTCTTAAGTGGCACTAGCTGTCAGCTGGTCCACATGAGTGCACATAATCCCATTCTCCTTCTATTTGAGGGGCAAATAAATTTTTGAGATTAAGATGACACAAAGTTGCAATTCCACTCAGGTCTTCAGATGTGTGTTTTCCATGCCATTCACCTCCTATCACTGATTTTCAGCAATTCTTGCAAGGAGATTTAACTGTGCATATGATTAAATGAGTAAGATTTTGGAGTCTTCCTGTGATCATTTATTTTTCTTTCTCAAGTCACGGGGAGAGCAGAGTTTAAATAGCAAATTGACATCTGCCACGCAGTTGCATGGGGCCTGTCTATATTTAGATTGACAGCTACACTCATCAGGACCATCCTTAGTCAGAAGGACTGTAATTACACCACCAGAGTCTTGCTTTCCTCCTGGACTGAATCTGGAGTCACATCACAGAACCTGCCTGATGGAATAAAAAGTAATCATTGCTTCCCACTGCTCCAGCAGAGCTTCCAGTCAAGTTTAAGCCAGGTTGGAAGAGTTCCTGGGTGAACATGGAGAAGATGGCTTCCATGTATAGCTAGTGTGTTGTCACATAGCAATGGAATATAAAGTTGATACAGCATCTTTGTTCAGAATGATTGAAAGAACAGGGTTTTGGTACATGAGTGTTTCCTGAAATTTTGAAAAGAAATGGCTAAGTGCAGAAGACATTAGGCCTTTTAAAGACTTTTCTTTGATAGACTTATGTCTTAGCTTGCTTAGAACTCAGGGAAGAAAGCTAAACTATAAAAAGAAATATCTGAAAATGTGTCCCAAACTAAGACAATTTTGGTAGCAAAATTCTCAGTGTTCAAAAAGCCTGCAGGCTGAGATGGTCAGCAAGAGCTTCTGGCACCTGAAACACATTTAAAACTGGCCTAAACATGGCAACTTCTGGTTCAAAGGCATCATCTGGAAAATGTTTTGATTTGCTGATTTGTGCTGGTTTGAAAGTAAACCAGCAGGAGAAATGAACCCCACACAATTACCTTGAAAGGGATTACAGGTCGGAGTTACAATTTAATAGAAAGATTACATTAAATGCAATGATACATGGAAAAACTGGTTTAAACCCACAAATTCACAGTACAGCCTGGCACCCTGTTGGTCAGAGTGGTTGTTGCAATCTGATCAAATGGTGGTTGCAGTCAAAAGCAGTGGTCTTTTGAAAGTTTTCATCCTCTTCTGGATCCATCCCATGGTGGTGGTGGTATCCCAAGGCCCCAGTTATATATGGTCAGGTTCAGGTGGGAACGCTCAGTACCTCTGCCAGGGTGGGGAGTTTCACAACGGAATGATGTAATATCCTGAGTCATAGGATATTTTTGGGAGTTCTTGATGGTCTTAAGTTGTTGCAGCTGCTCATAATGCTGGTGCTGTTGAGCAATTATGGCCCATTAGCAGAGATGACCCCCCTCAGCATGGGTAACTGGGCTGGTACTTCCTGGGAGGGAGTTACCATGTCTGAGTCATTTGTGAAGACAAAGAAACTCACAGGGTTTGCCTCTTCTCCCTTATCTCATTTAACAGCCAGCCTGTAGCCTGAGGGGTAGGGTGTGCACTGGGCAGCTATTGTGAATGACCCATCATTAACAGTTTGTCAGAAATGGCATAGAGGGGAGTAGAATACATGGTTTGGTTACACCCCACATTGGCACTATCCTTCTGTAACCCAGGACGTAATTGTATATGAATAAATTCACACTGACATCACACCACATTGCATGAGGTGGGGGGTGCTGCCAACCACAACCCTGACCAAACTCCCACTGTGATGCAGCTACTCTTTGGCTTGAGGGAACACAAGCAACATGGTTGTGCTGGCATGTGAAAACATGCTCTGCAGTGTGCACAAGGCTTTCAGGCATTGCTCCGATCCTACTTTGGTTGTATCTGCCTTTTTTGGGTCAGAGCCTGAAATGCCCTTCACATGCTCCTCGAAGGGACCAGTCCTCTCACAAAAAGAGGAAGATATTTTGCCAGCTGAGAAGCACCTGACTTTCTGTGACACCACACAAATGTGGAGTGCAAATGGCAGGTACAGCTAATACATTTTGAAAAGGCTTGTGCTTTCACCTGGTTGTACTGCAGTACTCCAAGGCCAGTCCTGAGCCCCTCTTTGTCTGGTGCAGTGCCCAAAGGTGGAGAGAGCAGGTGCCTTCTGTCCCTGCCAGTCTAACCACAGCGGATAGTGTTGTCTCAAATGAACATACAGAAAAGCTTTTGTAATTCTCCTGCCTGTTCCAGTGATGCAGAAACCAAAGTAAAATGTCCTTGGTAGGGCATTATGATATTCCAAGGAGAGGATTTGAGAATTTCTCACTTGGTGGTGGTCAGTGATGCAGCATTCTCTAGGGCGTAATCAACTGACAGGAAATGCTCACTCACTCATTTCTGCAGAGAAAATGAATAAGAGAAATGGCTTGTATATTCTTAGTTTGGGTTTTTCTTTTTTTTCTATTTTTATTTTATTTTAATAAGATGGCCTGTGCCAGAGAAAAGAAACTCTTTTTTTTTCACATTTCTAATCTCTCAATGTGATATAAATACCATCCCACAGTTTAGCATTGTTAATTAATATGTACTTTCCATTACCTTCCCTTTGGAGAGCTCATTATCTCAAGGAATGTAACTCTTCATTCAAACATTTCATTTTGTAGCAGGAGAAAGAGACAGAGGCATGGAAGAACTACTTTAACTGGATTGTGTAACAATGGCTGTGGTAATAATTGTCTGGGAGAATTATCTGGAGGTAACAAAAGGACTCACAAAATGAATACATTACAAAGACACTTTTATGACTGAAAAATACTGATGTCCTTAAAAGAGAGAGAGAGAGAAATAGGAGCTGAATGATTTTGTAAGAAAATGCAAAGATTATGCTGAAGTTCATCCTGGCACAGGGAAGGTGTTTTCTTAGGCTTGCTGGAGGAAAGCCTACACTCTGTTCCGTTGTTTCCTCACCCCTATTTCCACAGCACAAGTTCCTTGTCCTGCCCTAGTAGCAGTGAGAGGCTAGGCTGGTCAGCCTAACCTGGGCTCCAACAATTCTGCTGCCACTGAGTGCTCATCAAGCAGAGCAGCTCTGTGAGTGCCTTGGCTCCTGTGCCAGTCTGATTTATCTCTGCACAGAGAGCTCATGCCTAGTTAATTTTGGTAGTTGAGGCTCACTGCCAGTCACCTTTTAGGATGCAGTTGTGCAAGCAGGGTAATCCAGAATGGGGTCAATAAGTGGGAGGTTAAGAGGAAGGCAGAGAGGATAACTAGTTATTCTGGGCACCCATCACCATGACAGCTACCTATTTCTAGATCTATCATATACACACTTATTTCCAGAGCATGCAGGGGACTGGTCTCCTAGGTAAAAGATGGGGGTTTGCCCCTTTAAAAATTATGAGAGACTCTTTATTGGACCAACTTGACAAGTGGATACATCCTTGTTAAGAGTTCTCTTAACTCTAAATTATAATAATGAGAAGTCTGTTTTTCTTATCACTTATTTCAGCTAAAAGGTTGCACTTGCTGTCACCATTTGGAACACTGTAGATGTTTGTACTGAACACTGTGTTCAGAAATTTTTATTTTTGTCACGAAAGTACAGCTGTATCTTGAAGGTGGTACAGAATTAGAATACAGTATAATGAGGTACTGTACGTTGCTAATACACGTTACACTCAGCAGCACCTTGGCATGTGGAAATATGCAACTTTACTATCTGGTTAACAGGAAACAACAAAAAAAAGATCAAAATTCTTTTAATGTTAACAAGGGAAATGTCATCTTCAATGAAACAGGTTATTTCTTTCTGTAGTTGGTGACTCCCCAGATGACCACCTTTCCATGGCTAGTGTTCATGTTAAGCACTTCAAAGGCATGGGAATGTGGGAGGGGAAAAAATCTGCTTTAAAAAGCAATTTATTTTTCTGAAGGGGTAGTGGCTGGCTGGATCAGTTTCTGACTTGGCCAGACACATAATCATGAGTGCCACTGGTGCAGAGAAGGTGGTGGTGGGGAACTGGGGGTGTGAAGGGAAGCAGGAGAAAAAGCAGAGCATGGACATTCCAGCATCATCTCTGTGGTCAAGGGGGCTCTCTGAAGTGCAGCCATTCCTCATTTCTGCAGACCCAGTACAGAGTGGAATTTTCAGCCTTTTATGCACAATGCTGGGTTAACAAACTGTCATGGTTTGACGCTGGCCAAATGCCAGGCACCCATGACAGCTGCTCACTCACCCTCCCCTGCTACAGCTGGGCAGATGAGAAAAAAATTTAATGAAGAGTTCATGAGTTAAGGACTGAGAGAAAACAATCCAAGGACTAAACAGGCTCAGCTTAGAGATAGTAAGTGAATTTATTACTAACAAAATCAGAGGAGAATAATGACAAGTAAAATAAGCCCTTAAAACACCTTTTCTTCCCCTGACCCCTTCCTCCTTCCCATCAACAGCACAGGGAGACAGGGCATGGGGATTTTGGTCAGTTCATCACCTGAGGTTTTCTTACACTGCTCAGGGAGAGGAGTCCTTCCCCTGTGAGACTGTGGGGTCCCTTCCCATGGGACACAGTCCTCCGTGAACTTCTCCAGAGTGGTTCCAATCTCACAAGCAGCAGTTCTCCCAAAACTGCTACAATATTAATTCCTCCCACAGGCACACAGTCCTCTCACAACTGCTGTAATGTGAGTCCCTCCCACAGGCAAGCCGTCCTCCCAAAACTGCTGGGGCATGGGTCACTCTCCCATGGGGTGCAGTCCTCCAAGGACAGGCTGCTCCAGCCTGGGAGCAGGGCCCCATCTCTCCACCAGGTCTCCCACTGCATCACAGCCTCCTCCAGGCATCCACCAGCTCTGGCATGGGCACCTCCCCCAAGGGCTGCAGGTGGATCTCTGCATCCCCCGTGGATCCCCATGGGCTGCAGGGGCACAGCTGCTTCACCATGGTCATCACCACGGCCTGCAGAGGCATCTTGGCTCCGGTGCCTGGAGCACCTCCTCCCCCTCCTTCACTGACCTTGGTGTCTCCATGTTGTTTCCCTCACACGTTCTCAGCTCCTCCTCTTCTCTAGCTGGAATTTTGATTTTCTTTTGTTTTGATTTTCTTAAATATTACCACAGAGGCGTTACCACCATCTCTAACTGGCCCAGCCCTGGCCAGCAGCATGTCCATCTTCAGAGTTATCAGGGACTGGCTCTGCTGGATATGGTGCAAGCTTCCAGCAGCTTCTCACAGAAGCCACCTCTGTGGCCCCCCCACTACCAAAAACCAGGCTGTGCAAAACCAACTCACAAAGGTTAAAGAACAGCCAGCAAGCCAAGCAGTCTGCTGAAGGTTAACAAGAAGCTCTGAGTAGAATCTGAGTTCAGGATGTCTCAGGCAGCATTAAGTATCCTTTAGACTTCAATTTGGAAGTGTCCCACTCAGGCAGACATCTAGAGTCTCTCTTTGATGCAACTGTGGATGATAGAACTACTGAAGTCCATTTCCCTATGGATTTTGTGGCCTGTCCTCTCCCACAATCCCACTCCAATGACCCTCAATTCGTGTTCTGTTTCCCTGCTGCAATATGGATTTCTCCCCATAGGGAAATGATTTCCCAGTTGTTGGAGCAGTGTGGTAACTTCCACGTCCCTATACTCCACAGGCAGGCCCTGTCTTTGGTGTGTGACTGATTGAAACTGAGTCACTGAAGTTGGCTGGGAAAGAGAAGAAAGATTAGGGATCATATGTATTATCATAGAATTACTTAGGTTGGAAAAGACCGCTAAGATTAGCAAGTCTAACCTGTGACCGATCACCACCTTGTCAACCAGACCAGAGCACTGAGTGCCACGTCCAGTCATTCCTTGGACACCTCCAGGGATGGGGACTCCACCACCTCACCTTCCAAAGCCTGACAACCCTTTCCATGAAGAAATTCCTCCTGATTCCCCCAACATGAACCTTCCCTGGCAGAACTTGAGGTGCCATTTCTTTTTGTTCTGGGAGCAGAGCCTGAGCCCCACCTGGCTGCACCCTCATGTCAGGGAGCTGTAGAGAGAGAAAAGGTCTCCCCTGAGCCTCCTTTTCTCCAGGTTGAGCCACCCCAGCTCCCTCAGCTGCTCCTCATATGCCTTAGTCTCTAGACTCTTCTCCAACTTTGTTGCCCTGCAGGCAGGTGAACAACAGGAAGAGTGTCTAAGAATGCATTTCAAGCGCCAGTAGCGGTTTTTATAGTGTGTGTGAAACTGAGCAGTCCTAATCCTAATCTCACTTTGACTATAAGGTTTGCAATTCCTGTAAAAACCGGGCAGTCCTGGAACGGGGGCAGGTAGTGGTCCCACACACCCAGGGCAGCCTGCTGGGTACTCTTGGGAGCTCTGAGTGGGGCTGTGGGGCTCAAAGTCGGTGGGACTCCTCACGGCTCCTTCCGAGCAGGAGACTCCGAGCCTAGTGGTGGCGTGAGCTGCGGGCGGCCCGGCAGTGACCGAGGGGCTGAGCTGTAGAGGATGCTTGTTCAGCCCCTCTTCAGGGAGCACAGGGCACAGCCACTTTTCCAGGACTGCCTGTTCAGCTCGACAGATGCTCCTTCCTTAACCCTTCCCCTTTCTCCCTCCCCCCCCAAACAGATCCTTTCCCCAGTCAAAGCCGGTTTTCCCCAGCCAGTCACTACATCAGCCGGATGTTGCTCCCTTCCCCCACCTAACACGGTGACGAGGAGTGCCTGCTGATCAGTCCTTTCACGTAGTCTCTGCCGATTGCTGCTTCAGCCACTGAAAAAAAAAAAAAAAAAAAAAAAAAAAAAGAGAGAGAGAAGGACAATGCCTCAAACCCATCAGTGGCTGTCCCCTCATTCCTTGACGTTCGTGGCCGGAGCGGAGCCCAAGCCGAGCCGCGACCGCGCAGGGTGTGCCAGCCCCGGGGGAGACGCGGAGATGGCGGGGCGAGTAGCGTACGAGATTCCTGCGGACCTGGGACGAGGCGGAGCTTGCTTTTCTCGGCTTTTTTTGAGCCGCATGAGTCCTGAGCGAACCCAGGGCTGAGGTGCCGATGCGTAAAGGGGGCTGAACTTAGGCCGGCCTCGGGTGTAGGACGAAGCCCCGTCCTACGCCCCCGTCCTGTGGCCGCGTCCTGCGGCACGGCAAGGAGAGAAGCTGAAGCATCCTTCCCCTTCCTCCAGCCGCTTTCCTGGCATCCCCCTCTGGCTGGACGCGCTGGCTGTCCTTCCTCTTCCTCTCACCCCGCGAAAATACGCACGCCCAGCGGCTTCAATGTGATAAAAAGGTCTTGAGGGAAGTCAAAAGCATGTGGGGAAGGAACATGTTGGACATGTAAAGAGAAAAAGAGCTCTAGAGTTTCACCAGTGAGCCATGAAATGAAAAGTAACAGCTGATGTACAGGAGGGAAGGAGAGAGAGTCGTCATCGGGAGCTATGGATCCAAGGTTAACGGTGGGGGGGAAGGGGAGCTGGAACTTAAAGTAATTACCCAGGCAAAGGAGAGAGCGAAAGAAGGAGATCTAGGCTATTGCCTTGTGCTGCAATAGCCTGGAAGGAATCACCAGGAAAACTGGCAAATATTAGCAAAAGCATGTCGAGACGTGGTGGAGAGCCACTTCCCCTCTCCTTCTAGCAGCATGAGACTGAGCACCTGATTTACTTTAAAACAAAACAACAACAACAAAACAAACCAAACCAAACCCCAAACAAACGAAAAAACCCAAACCAAACCGATCCCAGAGGACCTCCAAGAATTTGCATTTTCTATCCCCACATTTGGTTGCCCGGGAGGCTGAAAGGAAGAAACCATTTCACTTCTCTCTCCCCCCCCCCGTTAGAATATAAATACAGAAATAAAGAGCTAAGAAGTGGCAATAGAGGTGTAGGGGATTATCGTGCATTGGGGTGTAGGTTAAAAATACCAACACCACTGGAGAAAGAACACCCCTTAATTTTTCATTTAGAAATATTACAATGAACGGGTTAGATGTTGAGAAGAACATTGTGTTGTCCTGGTGAGGTGTAATGTTGAACAGTATCAAATCGAAGGAATGATTTTTCCTGCTCCTGTTTCACGACCTTATATACAAACACAAAGCAGGGCATAAGTTTTCCAGCTTGGCAACCCAAAGCTGAGGAGCTGCAATTCCCATTGCCCGAGCCCTAATGCACCGAGAGGGGTGACATGTCCGCTCCCTGTCCCAGTTCATCCCACAGCACGTGCGGACAACGCTTTTACACGAAGTTGGCCAATGCCCAAGAACAGTGAAGCCAAGGGGATTTGCGGAAGTGAGCTCTACTGTGGGGTTCTCTTTTCCCCTCCAGCCACTCCCCTTACCACGGTGCCCTTGCAAGTTGCCCTTGGCCGGTTGCCCTGCACAAGTACCCCCGGGAGGGTCTCGCTGCTGTAGCCCCTTCCCGCAGCTGCCGCGTTCCTTTGTTCCACGGCAGTTGCGGCTTGACTACATCTCCCAGCAGGCTGCACTGGGGAAGGGGGGGGAGAAAAGCTTTCCCACCCTTTTCCCTCCCCCATTACATTCCTCCTCAGTGAGACGAAAAAACCGTACTCACTTTGCTGACACATCATGTGTTTTGAGAAGAGAAGAGGTGCAAGGGCAGAAGAAGTCAGTTAAATCCTGAAGAAGGAGGGATGTAGCCCTGAGCTTTGAAATCTTAATAAATACATAGAGGAGAGATTTTTTCTTTTGTGTGCAGGGCCGACGGCTGCCAGTCTCTCTGGATACACAACTTATGCAACTGTTTCACAAACTAAAGCACACGCATGTCTTGCATAATGTTGTTTGCCACCATAAAAATATTTCTTTTCTGGTCCCTGTGGAGCCTACAGATTGCTTTGCTGATCTTCTGCATCAGATGGCTTTATCCTTCTGGTACTGCCTATATGCATATCTGAGGTCTGTGTAAATATATATAAACAAAATGCATATTTTGTAACAGATTTATTTTTAGTCCCTATATTTTTATGCTAGGGATAAAGAAGTTTGTTTAATTGGTATCATTGGTGTAAAAGTGGTAGTGCTAACAGTGGAAGCTGAAACCTTATCAGGGCTTTTAGAATTAGAATTGCTGTTGTAAGTGGTCTCCCTACCCTATAAACACTGTTCTCTTAGTTATTCTTTTGATTTCAGCAAAGCAATGCTTGTTTAAATGAAGAGGTATCGGTCTCAGGTTTCTAAGGAATCCCAGCAAGAGAGTTTCTCTTTAAGAAGAGCTTGGAAGTGGTGATTATAATGAACTCCGGGAGTGGCGTGCCAAGCTTCTGCTCCTCGGAGAGATGGTTCCATTCTCCCACTGAGTGCTGCCCTGTATACATGTGTTTGGAAACCACATTTGAATAACTAAAGCAAGCTGAGGAGCAGACCTGGCACTCAAACGTGTGTTTGAGCATATATGTGAGTGTCTTCTGTATGCACATAGACATAAATAGCTTTATAAATACTGCATATTCACTATGTAACAATTGTCTGTGTGATATCATGTCAATATACACAGCTATCTGTGTGATAAGAGACAAATATAATGTCAATATATAGGATTGAATTTTATTTTAAATTGTAAATTGGACTAACTTCTCTGGCTGATTTGGCAGAGCAAATTATTATTGTTCCACTGCAGATTTCATCACAATATTTGTCCTCGGCATCCTAGGATATTTTGCCATGATTATTTTATTCTAAAGATCTTGACATGTATGTATTAAAAAAATATTCACCTGTGCTGCTGATAGTATAACCATTCTGTACAGAGTAGTTTTAAATCTGTAAGTTTTACATTAATTGTTTTCTGTTCCTGTCTGAATTGTAACAAAGATAACAGTCCAAGCTGTTCCACTCCATTATACCATCACCTTCATCTCTGAAGTCTGTGCTTCAAACTTTCTGAGGATTGCTAAAATCTGTTAACAATCAGTGTTGTTTTCACTGAAATTAAAAATTATATCAAGGTGGTAGTTTTGTATCAACTAAGTAGGGCTTAGATGATTGTTATATTTTTTTTTACACATTGTATAACAGTTTTGAGCCAGATTTGTGATTTCAAGCCCCAGCCATAAGAAAGAGGTGGTAAGGAGGCACCACCACCTCAGATGGGCCTCTTGGAGTCATATTTTCTTCACAGATCCATTTTGTTCCTAAGAACAAGTGCCCATTTGCTCCCAACAACATTTTGCTACCTCCTTCCTTTTCCAAACACCTTCTGGTACCTTCCATTAAGTGGTGGAGGGATGGTAGCAGGTTGTATCAATCCTCACCTTTCCACTTGTTTCAGTGAAGAAATATCTGGTCTTTCTGTTTTCTGTTTGAATTCCAAGTTCTGGTGTGTTTTCTGTCTGTGTGCCTTGAGTTTGCTCTGATTTCTGTGGCTGAGCTGTCGTATCGGTCCCAGTCTGGTCATCTAAACAAATCTCTGTCAGGACGTTTGCTGGGATAGTGGCCCTTTATATGCCATTTTTTAATCCATCTGGATGCTGGCATTAAATACACCCTTGTTCTTGGACAGTCTCAAGGGCTTCTTCAGCTCTGGGATAGGAACTATGGATTAGAGCCAGATAAAGGATATTTTTCCACATTTGGTAGATGTCAAAGATGTTCTTGCCCACAGCAAGGGGATTGGACTAGATGACCTTGAAAGTCCCTTCCAACCCAAACTATTCTATGATTCTATAGAAAGACTGATATTTAGTTGCCTTCAGATTATGTATAAGCAGGAAGGAGGACACATTTTCTAAACCATTTGTTGATCTGAATGGATTCAAATTTATAATACTTTGATCTCCCAAAGCTGAATCCATAACAAAGTAGAAGTTGAGTTTCTCCACTGCAAGCTTCTATATTGCAAGAATTAATGAACTTGGTTTAAACAGTTTCTTTTGTGACCTCCTGTAACACCTTTGCCACATATAATTTTTCTGCAGTTCTTCTATATATCTGCAGCCTGTCAAGACAACTGTTCTGTATTTGTGCTCACTGACTTCCTCCCAAGCTCAGTGAGAATATGATATTTCTCAGATATTGAAGGCTGGTCTCAAATATATTATTTTTCCTTAAAACATGTGGTTAGTGAAAACATTGATCTTCTTACCCTGTCCTTACTGAACATCTCTCTAGTTCTGCAAGCATTTTACTGGTATTTTTGTCATTATATAGAATCATCACAGAATCCTGGAATGGTTTGGGTTGGAAGGGGACTTAAAGCTCTTCACATCCTATCCCCTGCCATGGGCAGAGACACCTTCTACTAGACCAGGTTGCTCCAAGACCCATCCAACCTGGCCTTGGACACTTCCAGGGATGGGGCAGCCACAGCTTCTCTGGGCAACCTCTGCCAGGGCCTCACCACCCTCACAGGAAATATGTAAACTAACCCTATTCTCTCCCAGTATTAAGCCATTTTTCCTTGTCCTGACACTCCAGGGCCTTGTACATAGTGTCTCTCTGTCTTTTTTGTTGGCTGCAGAATTCTGTTTCAAAACTGAAGGTATTTCATACTGTAAAACAGATGCCCATACCTGAAGCAAGATCTCTGGTTGCTATTCTGCTGATGATTACTGCTGGATTCCTGTTAGTGTTTTAGGTATAACATTTGCACCAATAACTGAAGGTGGTTTACATCAGGTAGATACAAAAATATTGTTAATGGCAAATACATTTTGTAATTTCCTATGGCATTTGAGCAAATGAGTGTGGAATGTTTTCAGCAAAGTCAGTTGTGTGTTTCAGAGCCTAACATTAAAAAGGAAAGAAAAAAAAGATTAACACAAAGCATTGTATCACTGACATCATAACAGATTGACAAAAATTAAGAAATAGAAGGAAAAGACCCATGGGCTCACTTCCAGTCCTGTGGAACCAAGGGAGGCAAAACTTGAACCCCAGTAAAACTTGTTAGCTTGTTTAACTTGGTTGTTGCAAAGTGATCCTAAAGGGACTCATCACTGATGGAAAGTGAGGACAGAAAGTTGCTGGACCAGCCCTTTTAATAAGATCACATTTATTTTTGTGATGTGTTTTTGCAATATATATTTGCAACTGGGAATTTGAAGGAAAACCTTTAGGAACAGAAGGCAGGCAGTACAGGAGACACCTTTCCAAGTCATGTTATTTAGGTCCAAGCTATTTTTCATTATTTTTCACCTTTAACTTTTGTAATCATGTATTTCCCCAGTAATGCAATTCAGCCAAGGGTGAGATGAAGAAGTGTGGGGACCAGAGGACACAGACGTTCCAACAACAAACCCAGAATTGCTGAGCCAGGGCACTCAAACTTCATGAGTCAGACTGTTCCTGGCTAGTCATGAGACTGAATAAAAAAATCATGAGCTGTTCTCAAAGCAAATTTGGGCTTCCTTTTGCTTGCTCTTGGATTCTGGTTTTGTCCTATGCCTGGGATATGTTTGCAAGTTTTTTCCCATAGATAAAAGGACTAGAAGGGGATTTAAGTCCCAATTAAGGGCATTTGAAAAGCAAGTCAAATGCTAGTCTTGCAAGAATGGGCCAATGTGTAAAGAAGGTTTCTGCAGAGACATAAAGAGAATAAAACAGGCATCACAGAACATAGTAGGATGAATTGCTTGGCATCCTTACACAACTCACCTAGTATTTAACTGGGACAAGGACAGGGAGGCTGACATTTATCCCAGAAAAAGACATGGAAAGCATTTAGGCTGGGACTTTAGTGTGGAAAACAGGAAATATCATGACATCAGCGGCCTTTTTGGCTAACTTTCAAAAAGGCTTTGGTAGCTTGGAGATTCGCATCCATTTTGGGGCTCTGTGTCGCTCAATCTGCTTGTTCTGACTAAGGCAGTGTGGCCATGGCTGGGGCACAGGATCTCTCATGGGAGACACCGCTACACCTGAGAGGTTTCTGTGTTCACCTGGGGAAGCAGCACGGACACGTTGTGTATACCCAGTGTCCATCTCCCTCCTTTATTTTGACAGCCCTGGCAACTTTTGGAAAGCACTCAGAAGCCTTTTGTTTTACCGTCTTTTGGGAGAGAGTTCATGAGCCAGGTGAGAATACTTTAATGCCTTACTAGAATGTTAGTGGTCAGGAGAGAAAGCCTAATGCAAGGGTTTAATCTATTTTTTCTGATGGCCTGTTGTGTTTTTTCTTTGTACATCATTCATTGCACTTATGCTTAGTGCAGAGAGGACTATTTAAGGAACCTCACTATGTTTATTTAAAGAAGAGAAAAAAACCCTGAGAATGCAAAATGTACTTTTTAATATTCTTTGGAGCTGTTCCCCGTGATTACATGTTAAGTAAGACACAACCAATAATTGCATTGAACATGGAGACTTTCTATCATAAGTATTTCATTTCATTTCATTTCATTTCATTTCATTTCATTTCATTTCATTTTTTTAACCTCAGCTTGTACAGCTCCTAGCACAGTTGTCATACTGGGGAGCCCATGTGTGTGCCGCTGCAATATTAGGAGATAATTAGTGTACCCTGCTCCAGAGAATGAGTGTATGGACTGCACGAACAATATTCTGTTGCTCAACACTTCTCATTTGACTTGCTCAGACCCCCTATTTTGAAGATGATATTCCCACAGCCTCACTCTGTGGTGCTCTGCAATGCTGCTTTCCAGTGATATTAACAGGAATGTTATTGATCTGAATATACTCCCAGAGTGATCCTTGGAGCAAAATTTGTTGAACGAGTATTATGTACAAATTCACCTCAATGTACAAAAGAAATTCAATTCTCTTCTTCAAAGCAGAATGGTAAAAGGATTCTGGGGACTGGATCAGCCTTGCAAGACAGTGAGGCTGGAAGTGAAGAACAACAGCAGCAACAACAAAATTGAAGAACAGGATGGGGATGAAGAGAGAAAAGACGTACAATATCTGAAAGGTTTCTGTAATTAAAACCATGTTAAATATCTGTGCTCTGCAAATGATACAAATTGATATAGTTTCAAAAAGCCATTACTGGGACTCCACTGTGGGAGTTCAATATATTTTCTGCCCTAGGGCTTTGTTCAGCAGAAATGTTAAGCAAGACTTCTGTGTGCAGGAGCCTGCTGAATACAGTGAAATGGGCCACTTCATCTTTTCATCCCATCCAGCAGAAATTTGACTGTCCTGTGAAAATATGTCTCAGTACTGCTGGGAACTTTTGCATCGAGCCAAAGAGAGTGAAGGCTTCATTGTAAATGTTCCTCTCACTCCCTGCTGGGTCACTGTCTGTTCATTGCACTACAAAGCCCTGTTGCTTTCTGCCACAGAAATTAATTTAATATTTTCCTTTGGAGTAAAAGTGCCTTTGGTTTAAATCCCACATGGGAGAACAAAACCTTGGGAAAAGCTGTGCATGCACTTTTTGTAAGAGAAAAATGTGACATCAGGCAGTTGAGTCAATGTGATGGAGCTAAGGTGACAGGTTCTTCTTCTACACCTGACCATGAAGAGATGACAGCTAACAGAAAGTTTATGGCCTCTGCCAGAGCCAGGCCTGATGTTTAGGGTAGTAGGACAAACACAGATTTCCCCCATGACAGATGACTTATTTGGTGGAGTGAAGATATTAGTGGCACAGGTACTTCTTCCATAAGTGTGGCTGAATTGTGAATCAGGCTTGGGCTGATAGCTGCTTATTCTCTCCTACCTTTCCCTACTGAAAAGCTTAAATAAAGGATTTTCTAATCTGCTAAAGAGATTTAAATTCATAACTCTTTTTTGAAAGAGGCTTCTAAATCTCCTTGGCAACTTGGGAAACCTTAGGCCTAGCATATGACATTTTTTCTATTACTGTGCTTTTCAACCAGGTTTGTTGTATCAATCTTACCAAGTTTTCCCAGGTGCCACTGGGAGATGAAACTGTTCAGAAAGCATCCTGTAGAAACAGTTGGCTCATTACTTCCTTCCTGAAAAGGAGGTGAAGGCATGCTCTGGAAAGTGATGCTGGAAGGGATGGACTGCTCATTTCTGAGGACGGAGTCAGAAAAGGAGAAAACTTGCTTTGAACTTCAATATCCTGTTAAATTCTTCATTAATGTGAAATGCCTGGGAATAAGTGATACTCAGATGAGATAGGATTCTTTTCTCAAAGGAGATGAGCAGCCCAGTTTCAAGGACTCGGTGGGGCTCAAGTATGAGTGTACACATTCTGGAAGGGTTGAAGCATTGCAAATCCAAGTGACTTGGATTGATATGCATTTCTTTTCTGAACCTTTTACACTTTGACACAATGTTATGCTGTATTACCTAGTTCTTACGCTTCTACCCTAAATTAAAAGAAGGGAGGGAGGGAGGAAGGCAGGAAGGCAGGAAGGCAGGAGAGTGAATTTGTCTGCTCCTTGTTTTTATGTGTCTAATTTGGTACATCTCAAATTGACTCGATTCTCCAGAAAAAAAAGTTAGCACCCTTTCCAATGTGAGAAGAGAAACATCCAGAAATTGCTGATCAAATTTAACAATATTCCTTTAGCATCAAGGTCATGGGAGGGATTTTCAGAAGTGTTCAGTGTTATTATATCTCATTTGAATTTTACTCCTCACTTCAAAGTTAGTTAACCCAGCATGAGAGCTTTAGGAAATCACACTGCATTGATTTAGATCTCACGGGCAGTGATTGCCCTGCACTGACATCACAGATGTGAATCAGGGCTGGGTTACACTCCCAGGACTTGCCTCAACCCAGGCACAGCTCCTACTCGGAGTAAGGTATTGGGAGTTCTTTCTGCACTGACTGTACAGAAGCAGTAGGAGCCTTTTCCAGACAGAACCATTTTCTTGAGCAGCTTTTCCCAAATGTCCAAGACTATGTGGAGTTTAGCTCCCTTTCCATACAGGCTGCACTATCATATGGGGAACATACTAGAATTTGAGTTTTCACAGGAGTACACTTTGTATGTAATTTACATGGATTTAAAAGTGTGTTTAGAGAGATTCAAAATGTTCTTTCAAAACAAAAATAATTTACTCAGAAGAAAACTCTTTTGTTTTAACTCTTCCCAGGGAAAATGATTACAAAAATTCCGTGTAGTGTAACATGCTTCCAAAAAGCAGCTCATTCCCTTTACCAGACACTGTGGAGTAGGTGATATGTGAGCAGCAGCACACAAAAACTGAGTTTGGTATTTAGAATAAAAATAAATTGGGTAGGGAATGGAAGTGACTTTACTTCTTTGCCCCCAAATAAGGTGTGTGCACCTAGCATTTGAGTATGGGGGATAAGTAAAAGAGCTTCAGTAAATCCTTCCTGTTTTCTCCTGACTAGAGAGGAATGTATTGTGTGTCCCTTTTACCTGAAGTTCTACGTTATACTTACTGATACAGCTGTTTTCAAAAACTCAGGATGGGGGCAGTGCTGCTGGGCTTGAAAATGTGCCAAGATGTTTGATTTGAACAGATTTTTTTTCTTGCGTTGGCATGTCTGCGTTTTTCAGAAGTCCTTTTACCTGTGGGTATGACAACACAGGGAGGGATTTTTCAAGGTCTAAAACAAAAGCAAAAGCTCAGCTGACGGTTTACACTGGCACTTAACCCACTGAAAGTTTGTCAAATGCACAAAAATGCAGGTAGCATTTTGCATTTAAAGGGCCAGATCTTTTTGGCAGATGGAATCAGGCATTCTCCACTGAAGTCAGTAAGAGTTGTTAATACATAGAATAGAATTTTGTCCATCTTGAGAGTCAGAGTCTGCTTGGGAGGTCTGATTCTGTGATTCAGACAGAAGGCTAAAATGAGAGAGCTGGGAAAAATCAGGGGAAATAGAGAGATGAAAAGAGAGGATGAAAGGCAGAACAGGAAAGTGCTTATAACACAGTGAGAGAATAAGGGAGATGGTTATAATTAGAGAAATTCTCAGAGCTGACAATGGGAAGGAAACAGTTTACTTGCAAACAATGGACTTGAGACCGCAAGAAGAAGAGCTCCTACCTCAAGAGAAAAGCCGGAATATAAGCTTAACACCTCCTGAAATCAAAGAAATTGATGCTTTGGAGGACAAGTCAGATCTCTAAAGTTGTTTGGGATCCAGTCAGAGGTATAAATATCTTTACAGATTTAGTCCTAAGGCTCTCAAACCTTCAGTGTTGAGGAAATCTGCGTTTCAGAACTTGGCTGCAGCTGATGTAAGTGAATGTAGAATGACAGAAAAGTCCCATGAGTCAAATCCTGAATGCCTCACTAGAACACAGAGAAGGAAATTTGCCTTCAATAATGATAGGACAAAGACTGCAGAAAAGCCTCAAGATTTTCTGTTAAAAATGCCAGTTTTGCAACAGTAAGTTTTAGGGACAGGCTGAAGTGAGTCTTTTGGTTGCACTCTAAAATCTGTACCTGCTTTTACATTATGGCAATATCCTAGAACAGCATCCTGGCTCCTGTTAGATTGGTACTGCAACTTCTACAGTTTTCAGTGTAATCCTTTTCGTATAAAGAAAGTCAGGAGAGTGTGTTTATATCTCTCTAGAGTCTTCAAGTTAGGAAGGATCTCGTGCTTGTCCTGACTGTTACTAAGAGTATTTCTGAGAAGTCAGCATGTGTGAACCATTTTGGTGGATGTGGAAGAAGTAAAGCAAGAAGATAAACATGTTTAGAAAAATCTTGATACTTCTTTAAAGCCTAGCAGTATTGTAAACTTCTTTTAAGTTCTGTTTTACATTTGGAAGATAGTTGCACATAAGGAATAATAGTTTAAAGAATTCCAGTTAAGAGGGGATTGCCAAAATTCAGCAGAGGTTTTTTTCATGGTTGAAAGGGTAAGCTCTCTTTTCCCATGCTGAATCTCCAAAGGAATTGCAATGCAGTCTGGTCTTGTTCTTGCCTAGCAATGTGTCATTAATAGCTGGGGTCCTCTCAGCTTTCAAGTGCACGATGCTTCTATGACCCTGATTTTACTCCAGTAAAGGAGGGGAAAGGACACAATACCTCTTGAAACTGCACGCAAGACCTACCTTATAAACCTGTGAAGAATAACTGATTCACAATTCTGGTGAAGGAATTGTGGGAATATGGACACTCATGGTAATGAGACAGTGAAGATGTCAAAGACTTAGAAAAGAACCCAGAGGATCAGATCTTTAGACAAATGTTTTAGCCTCCTGCATATGTTGGACTTCAGCATTTCATTGTTCTTCATATCCCTTCCCTCTGATAATCACAGGGAATTAGTGAATTTCCTGACTGTTTTTGCCTCTCTCAAAGGTTTTTCCACCAGAGACAAGAGCTGGCTACATCTCTCAGTTTCACCGAGATGACTAACCATTGTCTCTAGTCTCCAGATAAATCTTTTAAGAGGAAAAAGTTACTTCTATAAAATAATTCCTGTTCTCTAAAGCAGCTTCTCAGTTAAGGTGGAGAGATGATCCTAAAAGGGGAAGAAATATAATGCAGGATGGAGGTATCCAGAAAATAGAGGGCAAACTACAAATCTTGTACAGATTGGACAGCCTTAAGCCCTTCAGTGGGGCTTCAAGCTCTGCTCTAGTTTTCTTTTTGCCTTGCTGGTTCTGAAGTTTTATTACCACTGGTTTCCACCTTGTTGGGGTTTTAGGAGTTCCCCTTCTGTTTTTTTCCCTCTTGAGGAATTTTCCCCATATATGTTGCCAGGGCGACAAATTGCTGGGTACTTGGGGAGGACAAAGGACCTAGGCACTGAAGGTGTGGTCCAACAGGCTACTCTCTTTCAGCTGGGGGTGGGCAGTTTGTGTTCTCGGTGTTCAGATGGAGGGAGAGGCTGCTGCCATCTCGTTGGCACTGCAGGCTTTCTGCTTTTCGGCTGCCCCGGGATTCCCAAACCCGCATTTCCCTGCCCCTGCTGTTCCTTCGAGCCTTCGCTACTCTGCCTGTTGAGACCTCCCAGGTTTCCCACTGCAGCTCCGGAGTTTGATACATCTCAGCTGCCACCCGGGATTTGTGCTCGTCCCTGCCATTCCAGCCTGCTGTTCCAGCCTGCTGTTCCCGCGGGTCTCGCCGGACACCGGGCCTGTCTGGGGCTGCCCTGCTCACCGGGAGCCGCCAGCGCCCCTGCCGGCTGCGAGCGGAACTGACCCGGGGGGCAGCGGTCCCGACAGCCGAGAAGGCTGGCACTGGGTTTGTGGTTCTGTTTGCTGTTACTGCCATAGTTATTGCTGTTTGTTTGCCTTGTTATACACATATATACATACACATAATAGTAAAGAACTGTTATTCCTATTCCTCATACCTTTGCCTGAAAACCCCTTAATTTCAAAATTATAATAATTTGGAGGGAAGAGGGTTGCATTTTCTTTTTCATTTCAAGGGAGACTCCTGCCTTCCTTGGCAGACACCTGTCTTTCAAACCAAGACACACCTGTGGAAAGAGCCCCTGCTCTTGCAGAGAGGTCAGCTGTGGCTTGTACCAAGACAAGGTTCTGTGGTACATTGCTAGTCACTTCAAGGACTTTCCCAGGGCAGCCTGTACTCAAGAAGCTACTCCCTTCTTTCTCAGCTCCTCATGATCTTACTGTTTTCAGACCCTTTTCCTTACCAGTTTGGGAAGAGGATTTGAAGTGCATGGAATTTGCAATGTCATTAATTCATTAGTTGCCTTTACATATAACTGCTCAGTACTTTATTCCTCCATATCTTTGTAGCACTTTCTGTAGGAAAGTGAGACTATTGCACAATGGTATGTGGGAACATGAATTTCCAAGTTAACTGTTATGAAAGACAGTATGACTAAAAAGAATTAAGTGCCTTGCTCTCCTCTGTAAATTTGCAAGTCTTGTTCTGTATCAGTTATAGTATCTGATAAGGGAAGAACATCATCAGCTCTTGTCAGGACCTGAAATGTGAGATTTGACTCCCAGGTGTTGGATTCCTGGCTACCTGTAATTAGATGCATTGGAAGAAAAAAGTTTTATGTGTCTTGTGTTCTTGATACAATTGGTCCTGAGTCTCTGTATGCAGGAAATACTGTTACAACAAGTGTTATTTATTGGTCTACTATTGATACCATACTGTGCCTTTTTAGGTAATCCCATCAGATAGGTCAATCTGTCAATACATTTTGTAGATACAAAAATGCTGCTAGCAAGGATTTTTCTTGCTATTTTCTAAGTCCGTGAGAGACTTTTCTCTCTCACAGAGGGGTAGCAGAGTATGTAAACAACCAAGCCACCTGCAACCTTGAAAAGTCTTGTTTATGGTATAGTAGAAAAATATTTTGACAATGGATGTTTTAGGATTTTAGCCAATCACCCCAAGGGGTGACTGATCCTTTGTCCAATTAGACTATGAAGAAAAAAGTCTCAAAAAGAGTTTGTAAAATAATTAATCAATCTTGCTGCACAATTCCTGCCTGCTGGATCATCTCTCCTCCTCCTCCTCCCTATGGCTGCGGGACACAGTGATATACCCTAGGGCCCAGGCCAGCGGTAATAACATTTCTGCAATAACTTTTAGCAGATAAAGGTTCTGATTTAGAAATGTTTGTGCACATAAGTAACATTATTATCAAAGACTGTGAAAGTGATACACATCCATTAAACTTTTCATGAGTGGAAGTGCTTGTAAAATTGGCCTCTTGGTTCTCATCCAATGTCATACAGAAACAAAAATATCTTCTGGCAATTGAGAAGCTATGTTTATATTTTGCTGTAGAACACATACACCTTTTCTCCAGCAATGCAGAGTAGTTTTGTTTGTAAAAGTCCCTTTCCAGGCTCTGAATGGTATCTCCACCACTCCAGAAGAAAGGAGAGGTGCAGTTTCTTCTGGAGGAGTCCTGGAGTCCCACAACTTCTAAGAGCAAGGATAATCTTTTCAGGAGACAATGAAAAATGTGTTTAATCACATGACATATGACACTTCATTCAAAATTACCTTTTTGTGTTTAGCACCGACCATAAATTTCTATGCTTAAACAAACCCACCTGCAACACTGCCAGGCATACTACTCACCCCACAATTCACTTTGCATTTCCCAGCTAAACTGCAGCTGTTTCTTATGCAGAGGAATAGGTTGAAGGGAAGTCCACTGAGCTTTTGCAAGCAGGATGATTTTTGCGATCATAATCCTCAAGTAAATTGCATAAAGCTGTTAACATTTTCATAGGTGACTGCATGTATTTGTCAGATTAATGTATTTTACACAACTTCCCTAGAAAACAATATTAGCAGCATCAATAAATGAAAAGCAATGCAACTAATTATGGGTTATAATTAATAATTTATATTTATATTAAAATGTGTGGCCCATCATAGTAGCATTGAAGATGTATACACCAATTTTTAATGGTGGGAAGGTTGAACAAGTTTCTAAACTTTTCCTGTTGACATCTCAGTGCTGTGGGGAGGATGACATGATAAACCTCACCCCTTGCAGTTAAAGTCAAATTGTCAACTTCATGAACCCGTACACATCTTTGCAGGAAGTCAGGCTCACAGGAATCACTAGTTTTTTTCTGGTCAGCAAGTGACTACTTAATAATGGAAAGAAAAAGGTTCTTTGCTCTACCAATGGAATATGCATTAAAACAAATCAACTAGCATAATGTCAATGAATTAACCACTAACACATAAAGAAATGATACTTTACTAGAATCACTTTTAGTTGATGGCTGAACTCACAGAAGCTTTGCTCTGCTATAACCAGAGGTTACAAAGGTAACCTTCACAATTGACAAAATTACTTGGCAAAGCCCTGCTTTTGTTGTGTCTAACACTACAAAATACCTTTGTACAGAACACGAGAAATAACATTGTTTTGACATTGAAAGATTTTCATACTTATCAGTATCTGCAGGATTGACTGATTTGTCTACAAATGTGAGTAGAGTTTAGATTTTAAAAGTCTCCCATCAGTTAAGCCATTTTATTGTTTGAGAATTAAAAATCCCTTTGATATTTTAAATCCAGACATCAAGTACACTATGGAAAACAAACTGGCCTAGATATTATCTTGAGAGAAAGAGTGAAACTTCCTGCTTTCACTTGTTCAAGCTGTGTGCCAGCACAAACAAATGCTATAAGTGTAGCCCATTACATTTAACAAATCTTACTAATGCAAATAAGGCTCTTCTAAAATAATTTATTTCATTGTAAGGTTAATAGAAAATTTCAGTTTAGATTCTACCCTTAATTTTGGCAGGCTATATCACCATGAATCTTCAAATTATCTTAGTGTAAGAAGTCCTATGCTTGAACAGAATATGTCTGAGAAGTTTAATGGAACTTGGATACATTGTTTTGGACTCACAACACATTATATCTCAAACCAGTTTTAATTAGAGCATAGTTGATTGTTGCAGTGGGGATACTGCAACATACATATATCAAACCAGGAGTCCCGTGGAAAGCGAAGTATATATGGACAGGTTCATGGTAGATGTTTCAGAGATGTTTATTTCTCCAGCCGCATGGCCGGGGCTCTGCCGAGGAACTGTTCCAGTCACGGGACCAAGGGTCCTTCTGCCCGCGCAGGGAACACAAACCAACCAATGGGAACGAGGCTGAGCAGGGGCAGGGAAACCCCGTGTCTGT
>NW_008237265.1:2965865-2969037 GCF_000691975.1 Corvus brachyrhynchos
AGCAAAGCAAAACCAAGAAGAGGAATCCAAAGTTTCCAGGGTTTACTCACACAAATCAGTCGCTTAGGGATCGGAGATCGTTCTGCTCACAATTCTCTACCATTATGTTTCAGTGGGGATCCTGCAACATACATATATCAAACCAGGAGTCCCGTGGAAAGCAAAGTATATATGGACAGATTCGTGGTCGATGTTTCAGAGGTGTTTATTTCTCCAGCCGCATGGCCAGGGCTCTGCCGAGCTGTTACAGTCACCCTACCAAGGGTCCTTCTGCCCGTGCAGGGGAACACAAACCAACCAATGGGAATGAGGCTGAGCAGGGGCAGGGAAACCCCGTGTCTGTCCCCTCAGGGCCCCTCTCCCAGGGCTACACAGCGGGGGAGGAGACCCCAACAGTTGATGTAAGTTGGTTTTGGTATATATTGGTGTCTTTAAATAGTTTTGAGATGAACTTGGTTATTAAAATTGGCATCCAAGCACAACTGCAGCACAGCAGTGTTTTAAATACTGTCTTGGTTTGAAAGACAGGTGTCTGCCAAGGAAGGCAGGAGTCTCCCTTGAAATGAAAAAGAAAATGCAACCCTCTTCCCTCCAAATTATTATAATTTTGAAATTAAGGGGTTTTCAGGCAAAGGTATGAGGAATAGGAATAACAGTTCTTTACTATTATGTGTATGTATATATGTGTATAACAAGGCAAACAAACAGCAATAACTATGGCAGTAACAGCAAACAGAACCACAAACCCAGTGCCAGCCTTCTCGGCTGTCAGGCCCTTTCCCCTCGGGTGCAGTTCTGGTCACAGCCGGCAGGGGCGGTGGCAGCTCCCGGTGAGCAGGGAAGGTGTGATGGTTCCCCCGCGGCTGCAGGAGGCGCTCCAGAGCGAGCTCGGGGAGCACGCAGCAATGGCGGCTTGGGATCCTGGGAAGAGGTGGACCAAAGGCTTCACAAACCCCCTGGGCAGCCGATCCCGGTGTTTGGCCAGACCCTTGGGAACAGCAGGCTGGAATGGCAGGGACGAGCCCAAATCCCGGGTGGCAGGAGAGATGTATCAAACTCCGGAGCTGCGGTGGGAAACCTGGGAGGACTCAGCAGGCAGGACATGGTGGGGCTACAGAGCAGCAAAGACTGGAAGCAACAGCAGGGGGGTAGAGTGGCAGCAGCCCGGCTCCCAGCGGGGCAGGGAAAGGCGGGCTTGGGAATCCGGGGTTTCTCCAGTAGAAGGAAGGCAGCCGAAAAGCAGAAGTCTCCAGTGCTGATGAGATGGCAGCAGCCTCTCTCTCCATCTGAACACCGAGCACTCACTGCCCACACATCAAGGTGAAAGAGAGTAGCCTGTTGGACCACACCCGCAATGGCTAGGTCCTTTGTCCTCCCCAAGTACCCAGCAATTTGTCGCCCTGGCAACATATATGGGGAAAATTCCTCAAGAGGGGGAAAAAAATCCAGGAGGGGAACTCCCAAAAAAGCCCAACACTGACTAATGATTTAGGCTGAGTTTCAGCTTTGTGTTTTAGTGCAGATTAAATAAAATATCACTGTTCAATCAGTGCAGGAGTGGGAGTGTGTATACACTCAAGTTCTGGTCCCTAGCACTCCATCAGCTAACTGCTTGGTAAAACGTGCCCTAAATTTTGACTGTCATCCATAAAATTATTCTGAGGACTGTTTTTGGCTTCCAACCTTACTCCGGCCATGCATCAAGACAACAGTAAATCTAACTGCACAGCTCCCATTACTGCATGGAAAATACTGCATGGAAAATACTGCAGCTGCATGGTGAAACACTGATTTTGTATACACTCATGCTGCTGATTTGAATCTATTTTTAAAAAGTTGAGAGCTGGCTTGATGCTGCATCAGGTGGAGTCTGTCTGTAGGACCTGGAGCCTTGTCACACATTCATGGAAGAGAAGTGACATGAAGGTGATGTGTTTCTGTCCACACCTGATCTGGAGCACATTTGTGGTGCCAGGTGACCTAGTGGTACTTGGATTCCTTACTGACAGCTGCAACCATGACCTGACTTGGCTGAACTGGAGCATCCACTTGAGCCAACCCTTCTGGGCCAATTTAAAGTATCACTGCTATTATTTATTAACTAAACAAAGTCAGAAGGTCTGCACTGCCATCCCTCAGCAGCATGTTCATTTGAGCAGGTGCTGTGTCCAAATGTCCCACCCTCCCTTCCCTTTCCCCTTGAGCTGCTACAACCCCTTATGCTCTCCCGTAACTGCAGACCTGAAAGTATCTCATCTGCCAGAAGACTTTATGTCCCCTAGTTACATTTTGCTTTTTTATGTGTCTCAGGTTTGACATCCCACTTTGGAGTGTGAGGACACCAGCAGTGGGGTACAGAAGCTTGTCCTGGTGAGGAGCAGGTAGATGGGGTGAGTGAGGGACCACGTAAACCGGATGCGCTGCCCTATGACTCTCCCATACCCTGTGACCCTCCACTACCTGGATCTCTGCCTAAAGCAGGTGACACTTCCCGGGATCCTCGGAATAGCCGAGCCCGGGTTGCTGGGGGGTTCCCTGGGGCGGGCAGGGCCCCTCACAGGATGGGGGAGGTACCGCCGGGACGGGGCAGGACAGGGCGAGGTGCGGCTGCCCCGCCTGCTCCCTCCGTGTGGACAGGGGCGGGGAAGGACAGAGGAGATCCAGCGGCTGGAGAAGGAGAATGTGGGTCGAATAGAGTGGGAGCGCGTGGAGCAGAGGGAGGGGGGGCTCCCTCACCCCAGGGCAGTCCCCAGCGAACATGCTTGGGGCGGACAGGGAAGGGAAAGGAAAGAAAGCCGAATCCCTTGTCCCTGTTCCCGTCCTTTCCTCTGTCCTTTCCCCCTGTCCCTTTGCCTGTCACTACCCTTATCCCTGTAGCAGCTCCCCACTGGCCCAATCCCTATCCCCATCCCTATCCAAATCCCTGTATTTGTCCCTGTCCCTATCCCTGTCCGTATCCCCTATCCCTGTCCCTATCTCTACCCCTATACCCTATCCCTCTCTGTATCCCCTGTCCCTGTCCTATTCCTGTCCCTATTCCTATCTCTGGCCCTGTCTCCTATCCCTCTCCCTCTCAACTATCCCTATCCCTGTCTCTATCCTCTACCCCTCTCTCTCTCCTTCTCCCCATCCCTATCTCCTATCCCTATCCCTGTCTCGTAGCCCTACCCCT
>NW_008237265.1:2969622-2971458 GCF_000691975.1 Corvus brachyrhynchos
AAAAAGCGAGAGAGAAAAAACAAAACCAAAACAAAAAAGCCAAAAAAGAAAAAAAAAGGAAAAAGAAAAAGAAAAGAAAGGCAGTGGAAAAAAAAAAAAGCCAAACCAAACCAAAAACCAAACCAAACAAAAAAAAAAAAACTTCACTCGGATCTGAAAGTGGCAGGAAAGTGCCTGGCAAGTTGCAGGGATGGAACTACACAGCTTGCAGGAGGCGTTAAAAGTGGAAATCCAATGTCACCAGGTAAAAAGAATGAAATGCTGAGGCAACCAGTCGTGCTCTGCCTCTGATCGGGGCTCACAGGACCGGTGTTGCATGTTCGGCGAGAGCCTTCGTGCCGCAGCGACCAGGGGAGGGGGCGTGGGGGGGGGCGCGGCGGGGCCCCCCGCCCCCCCGCCGCAATGGCGAGCACTTCCCCAAAGTACTTTTGCGGATTGTTTGGCTGAGTTTTTTGTGTGTGTGTGTGTGTGTGTTGTGGAGATGCGGAGTCAACGCTGCAGTCGGTGCTTGTGTGAGTGTGCGTGAGCGTGAGAGAGAGAGAGCGAGTGTGTGTGTGTGTGTGTGCGTGCGTGTTGGAGAGATTAGGACGAGACTTGAATATTTATGAGCTTTGCTTGAAACTGACTCGCAGTGTTTACTTGCCTCTTTGTTCCTTACCCCCCTCCCTCCCCCGTCCACACACATACATACATTTAAAAAAATCCATTAAACTTGAAACAGTTTCTAATTCCTCCTTTTTTGGGGGTGATTTTTTTTTTTTTTTATAGAAACTAGTTGCACAGATGAAGCAAGATCCACAGGTAAATGCAGATCCTTTTTTTTTTTCTCTTCTTCAGTATTTTATCCCTGCCGTAATAAGCGCAGTTGTGCTGGGACAGCAGGATGAGAAACTTTATCAGTAAGAGATCTCATTTTGTAGTCTGCACTGAGCTTTCTTGCTAAGGAGGGTGTTTTGTGTGCATGCTTCCGTACGGCTTCGGTGGAATGGTTTTGCCTTTGAACAATTTTTAGCTCGCAAGTTTATTCATTACAGGGGTTACTTTGCACTTTGCCTTTAATATGCGTCTTGTTGCCGTTTTTGCAGAACGGGGATCTTAAGAAACAAATCCATGAAAGGCAATCAAGAATAACAGCTCTTAATGAGAAACAAGTAAGGAACAGATCGATTCAGTTGTGTTTGGTTTTTCTTCTTGTTTTTACGATGCACTAGCTAAACATCCGAAAAGTGTCTGCATTAGCTGAAAAATACGGCAGGGGATATAACATCCATTTTCTTTTGCATAGAGTCAGAAAATGCATGTTTTTATAATGAGGTCGGATTCTCTGATGTCTTGCTGGGGGGAAGAATTATTTCAGTGCTAGTAGTAAAAAAAAAAGCAGTAGTTAAAACATAAAAAAAAAAAAGAGGCGTCCATTTTGAGTTGGTCGACATGTTTTAGGAATATGGAAAATTCTGTCTTGGGCTACTTTGTGCACTTCTGTGTAATGTGCAGAGCAAGAGTTGGGACGGAGGAGGCTGGAGCCCCGTTCAGAGCCATTTCTGGGTTTAATTACAAAACTGATTTTTATTGATGACTTTATTTCTTTTCTTTTTGTTTTCTTCTTCTTCTTTTCCCTCCCCATTTGCCTTTCTCTTGCCTTGGTCTGATCTGACGTGTTGGCTTTTGATTCGAGTTCACTTAGGCACTTTCACTTTTTTCAACTCTTTCCAAAAATACGAATAAAATCAGATTAACCTGTTTCAGCTGCCGGGGGGAGGGGGAGAAAAAAACCACCAAAACGGAGGAGGGAAACAAAACAAACCAGGGACCTTCCCCCCTACCTCCTCCCCTCCA
>NW_008237265.1:2971772-2986733 GCF_000691975.1 Corvus brachyrhynchos
CCGCCCCCGCCCCCCGTCCGCCCCTCCCTCCCTCCCTCCGGACGAGGGGACGGGGAAAGGGGCCACGTGTGCCGATCCCCCGCTTTTCCCTGTCCCTTTTTTAAAAAAAGAATTTTTTTTTTTTTGGTGTGTGTTTTGTTTTGTTTTGCTGGAGTTGTGGTTAAAGTTGCAAAGTGCCTGTGTGATGCGTGCCTGCGGGCGATGGCTGCACGCCACCCTTTTCCTCCCAGTTTATTGTAATGAGAATTTGTCTGCACTCTCAGTTTGGTAGTGGAAGCTTCCATTTTGTGAGGAAGGGGTGTTGGTTTCTCCTAACATGGAGAAAAGTCTGCGGAGTTTGCCAGTGGGGGATGGGGCCCCATTCATGCTGAACATTACCATTTTGATTGCTTTGATGCCATTTTTGGAGGGGGGAGGGGAGAGAATACCCTACTCAGCAGAGCACAAAGATGTTTAATCATTGTATAGAGTCAAATCACATACTTTCTTTTTTAAAGCAAATCTGACACTACATCATATGTAAGGGCTGTTAGTCCTTGTTTTGCAGTGTAAAACAGCAAATTGTTGACTCTAATACTACTATACTGGGTAGAAGGTTGTTTTTTTTTTAAATAAGGTAACAGCCTTTCCTGCAACAATGCATGTTTATGTATTGTTTCTTCGATGTCAAAATAGTTTTACTGTTCTAAGTGGGTATTTGGAACATAGATTTGATCTTTTCCCCCTATATGGTAGCAACTATTTCAAGGCTGTTTAAATTTTTATGATTATAGTAAATGAGAAGCTATTTATTATATGTCATGTTGGAATTTAGATAAGGCAGAGAAACACATTTGAAAATACAGTTTGAATATTCTGATTCAGCTTGGGGAAAAAGGTTTTTGCTAAGCTTGTACAGCATATTTATGTATAATCCAAACTAACTAGTAAGCAATCGTCATATATTTATGACTTGCCATCCTCATAATCTTGTAAATAAATCTATAGACAGTGAAGTAATTAAACATAAAATAACTAAATTCTGTAAACAGCAAGTTTGGCCTAGCAGGAAACCTCCTATTTTTAGGCAGAACCCTAGATTTGTTTTACTGTTTTCAACATCCTGTGCAATAAGAGCTCATAATTAAGAGCCTGGCTGGTGGTGTGGTGTCCTCGTGCTACAGGCTGCCACCTCCAGTGGTCTACATTGAAATCTTTCTCAGGTCACAAGTGAAATGAGTTTGGAGGTCTTAGCTTGTGACCAAGTCACAAACCCATCATGTAACTGTGCAGATTTGCTATAATTAGTAGTTGCTCCTTAGGTAATGGCTTATAAATGAACTCTGCATCCTTGAGGGTATAGAGAAGGAGCACTGAGGACTCCTGAGACAACAGATGGGATAATGGTGGAGCTATTTGATGGTTTCAAGCCCTCACTTTCATGGGAACACCAGTGTAAACTTAAATAGGCAGTTCAAGTAGGGAGGTTATTTTTACATATGTATTTACATTCCGTCCTCCTTTACACCCCCTTCCCCCCCCCCCCCGTTTTTTTCTTTACCTTTGATTGTGCATGCACTGAATAAAAAAGAGCCTAAAATTGCATTTCAATTCAACTGTACATATTAATGATGAAACAGTAAAACAAACAAAAAAACCCCATCTACACCTGTTAGAAACATAGCTGGAGTGAGTGTTATCTCTCAGTGCCCATATTCATCACTTTTCCATTTTAGACATTGGCATTTGTGGCAATGTGTACTTTTCTTGAAAGTTACAAATGAAGACAAGAAAGAACTGAATGACAAACTCAACTTTTGAGGGAATCTTATGAAGTAGACTTTTATGCACAGCTGGATTTAAAGTTGCATCCTAATTAAGGTTCCCTGGCTAGTCATCAATGTTTCTTTTATGTTGGTGGGTTAGAGAGCTAGAGAATTTAGCATAGTTTTAATATTTTTCAGTGTCTTCAAATAAGTAATGTAGATCCATTATTTTCATTACTGGAAGGCAACAGCTTTAATCAGTTCTTAATTTGGCATCCAACTCAGAAAGACAAGTTAGAATTCTGTCACAAGTACATCCTTCGGATGCTGTAGTTTTGATTAATTGTTATCACCTTTGAGAGTGGGTTACTTCTTCTTTAACAAGATATGATGTATGAAGACTCCATTAGTTAGTCCAGTGGTTTTACACCTTCAATCTACAGCACATGCAGAGCAGCAGTAACATTTTTTATCTAAATTGTCAAGCAACAAGCACTTCTATGTAAATAAAAGAGCCATCAGGAGAGCCAGCATTGGCCTTAATAGCACAGCAGAGGTGCTCTGCTGCATGTGTTTCTTGCTCTTTATGTCCTTAAAGAGTTGTTAAGGGTATTTTACTTCTACAAAGTTAATTATTTATTAATTAATATTATTAATTAATAAATCAGGATAAACAAATAAACAAATCTTTAACCTCCATTGGAAGTTCCTTGTTACTTGTTCCTACTTGCTGATCTAAGAGTTAGGTGGCAAGCCAGGTCTTAAAAATTAACAATGAGCATGTGTGGGCCACAATATTTTTGATTGTGATGATCTCTGAATTCAGACAGCCTGTCTTGGAGCACAGTAATAAAATATGCCTTCCTGAAAGACATTATGCCATTCACTTGTGCACTGCCTCATTTCTTTACCATAATTTACTATCTATGCAGAAAATCAACATTAGTTTCAGGCAGACTCTCCCAGCCTGTGTTATTGCTGGTTCAGGGTTTTTTTGGGTAGTATATCTGAAATTAAATCTGACTGTATTTTGCCTGTGATGGTCACCAGCAAAACCTGTTTGTGGAAAGTGTTAGACTTCTTAAAATTCAAGTACAGTTCTTGTGCAAGTTGTTGGAGATGGTTTAACTCAAGACATCTCATTGTGCTGATGTTGTCTCTTTGTTTTGGGGAAGAGGAGGAAGTGGGTTTTGTGTTTGTTGAAGTTCGTATTGGGCTGTGCCTGGAAATGGCAGCATTGTTTACATGAGTTAAAGAGTAAATTATTGATATTGCCAGAATAGGGAAAAATAAGGGTTATAAGCTTCAGTGAAAACTCAGGTAAAATCTGAAAGGCATTTCCCAGAATTGGATTAACTAATATCTGAAATAATTTGCCATTGAGGTCAAGCTGATGTCAAACTCTGACCCAAGGTATGCACAGCCCTCCCTATTGCTGTGACAAGAACTGCATCCATGTCTGGCTCTAGATTTCAGGGGAGGCAGTGTGATGGGCTCCCAGGTGGAGTATTAAACTTTTCTGTCACTGCACTGAGTCTATAAACACAAAGACAACAGGTATTAAATATCAGCTTGACTTTGCCATTCTTCTGCACATTGAAGTCCTGCTGACGTTGCTGGGAATCCTGAACAATTGCAAAATAAAATGAACTGGATCAGAGTAAAGATTAGTTCTGGATTGTAGTTCAGAAAGCTTCAGTTCCTTTTTTTTCTTTTTCTAATTGCAAAATCAGGTGGCAATGTATTGCTTGTTTTGCCATCTGCAGAAAGAGGGAAAAAACTAGAGAAGGATTTACCTTCAGGTCCTTGGAGGAGAAGCTTAGGAATGTAGTTTGCATAATGACAATCCTAGCATTCTGTTTGTGCTTTCAGTAACAGCATATTGAGATTCCCTGTTCATATTGAAGAAAAAGGGTAATAAAGGACATTTTCATGGAGGAATGGAAATACGGCTTTCAGCCTGCCATTGGGTTGCCCTTATAAGATCCATGGAATTTGCACATCCATAACAAAAATGTGTCCTAGAACCCCATTTTGTTTGATAGCTGCTGGACTGGCATGGGAAATGCTATTTCATTCCAGCATTTTTCTTTGACTGTACACTTTTCTGTACTCGTACAGTATCACTTGGCAGGGCTAAGAGTTGAAAAGAGAATGTTACATTCATTCTAACTATTTTAAAGAGTTCACTTTGATATTTTAGCCACTTAAAACACCTGCTGTCAGAACAGTACAATTGATTTCAATTAACTTTGAATTTCTTCAATAAGATGACTCTTATAATAACTCTAGTAATCCCATGATGCCTCATTAGAGGAGCTGGCTATGATGATTATCCCTGTGATTTAGCAATTTTTTCCTTACTATGCCTTTGTCTCTTCAGAAAAAGAAATTACGCCAACAATACCTTTTAATTTCAGTTCTGGTTTTATACTAACAACACTTGCTACCTGTTACACACTGTAAAATACCTAATTTATACTTGCAGCAAACAGGTATTTGTTCAGATATACATAATCCTTTAGTAGGGGGACTCTTTTAAAGAAACTTTAGTTCTATGTAGGAACTCTGCGTCTTGGAGTTAGAATTTTTTAAAATTTTTCAGTAGATACTTGGGCAGTGGTTAAGTGCTGCTTCTGCAGGAGTCTTTGTCAGGAGCTCTGGTTTGATGGAATCAAATCTCCACTGGTTCATGCCATGTGTGTGGCTCATCCAGAACAGTATGTCATGGCAGATGTTTAAACCAGTTCATCTTGTTTCAGGATCCGGTGCACAGACTCCTTGTATCTGTGGAAGAAAAGGGAATGTCTCCTTTCCATAGAATGATGCTAGAGAAGGGTTTTGAATGGTGGTTTTAAATGACATTTCCGTGGGATACTGCATCAGACTTCTCCTATGTTCAAGCAGAGAAAATCCCTTTTCATCTCATTGTAGATTTGATTTTCAAGTTGAAAGCATGAAGGCATATAATGACATGTTCATACAAAGTTACTTTTAATTTTTCTCTCTATGCCTTTCTCTTTGTGATCAAAGATAAATTTTTGTACTTGATTGTAAAATGATACCTCTCTCTTCCCTCCACCCCAAAACAAAAATCTGAAGCACCAACAAAATTTTTAAGCAATAGAGTTAAAGGGTAGAAATTTGCAAATTGATAAGACAAGGCCATGGTAAATGGTGTATGTGTGGCCATGATGTCAAGGAGGGCAACTGGTACAGGCAGAAGAGTTGGAGGTAAGGGAAGTATGAAAACAGGCTGCAAGTTTAAGATAAGAACAAAGAAGAACATAAAAACCCCAGAATTGGATTAACTAAAATGCAAATTTGTCATTCTGCTATTAGACAGTTATTTCAGTGTAACAGACTCATGTTTGGTCTATCCAATCCTCATCACACACTTCTCTTATATGTCTGTATATACATGTATTTTATATATTTTTAAAAGTTTTTTATTTTTTTAAACTTTAGGTGGTACTACTATTTTATTTGTAATTGTTCTTCTTGAGTCAAAATGTACTTTGTGAAAAATGTTTTCTCCCCCACCCCTCTCTTTTTTGAATCAACTGCTTATTGTTATGCAGTAGCAATTTCCAGAGTGTCATATGAAATTGCTGATGCAGCTTAGTTCTCGCTCCAACCTGCAACTGCCAATAGTAAGCATCTATTGAAATCTAATATGTACCACAGGGCTTTATGCACATGTACAGGCAGACCCTTCTGATTAATAGACAGAGGACTAGGAAATAGGAGCATGTATTTTTCTTTTTTAACCCATGGAGAACTTAAATATATGTTCAAGTTTAAACTATGAAACAGTCCTTTGACTGAATTAAAGTAAATCAGAGGACTGACCGTAAGTGCAGCTGCAGTAAAATCAAAACAATAAGTACTTGAGAACTCTGTAGATATCATGGGTGGTGTTAATTTAGGCTTTTGAGAGGCAATCTTATTTTCAGAGTTGTAATTCAGATTTAGGAGCCTGGGCACTGAGGCTCTGGCCAGAACAGTGTGTTCACTTGAAGGTTGGTCTGATTGCTTGTGTTTAATTGAGAGAAGCATATAATTGGCCTTGAAACAGAAGTTAAATCTATATTGTGTATAAGTTATTTTCGTTTCCACGTTGATTTAGCTTGATCCTGTTTGTACTTTGTGATGTAGCTTACCTCTTATCCAGGAAGAAGGAGTGGAATTGCCTTTCTGCGCAAGTCAGCTATCAATGAGAAATCTTACAAGGTTGCAGAAAGTGAAATTGTATATTACATTTCGAATAATTGAGTCAAGTGAGAATCATTGATACTTTTGACATGCAGCAGAGATTAACCTGCATTTTCTGTAATATTCTGTTTTTCTAAAGCACTTCAAATCAGCTAAGAGTGCCTAAAGATTTATTGGTGAGTCAAAGCTTTTCTAAGAATGAGGAGGAGAGAAGCTCCCATTCTCAGAAATTTACAGTGTCTCTGTGTATAAATGTGCTTCTCTGTGTGTGTGTGTGGTTGGGTGTGAGCATAAGGTCTTTCTCTTTGATATCATTCAGGCAGAAAGCCAATATGCGCATGTAAATGAGCCTGAAAATGTAATTAAAAATAAATACATACTGGAGACTGCAATACAGAATTTAGTATGAGATGCAGGTTACAAAGTGACAAGTAAGATTTCTTATATAATCACTGATACTAACTCTCATCTGTTATTTATGCATCTTGTGTGTTATTAAGTGCCAAACAGATAAATGCTGAAATTATTTCTTTAGATATCATTTCACCACGATGACTGAAAGCAAAGTACATCTTGCCCATTCTCTTCCCTTCAACCAAAACAAAAGCCAAAATACACCTACTATGCAAGTGTTACTACGGAGAGTAAAAGTATTTTACATAAAGTCAGATAAAGACCTATTTGATAACATATCTTTCCTGGCAATAAAATGCGACAAAATAGATTACTTGTGAATATATTAGATCAAGGAAATTCTGCAAATCATTAACACGCATCTAGGAACTTTTATACAGATGGAAAAATAGAAGGATTGCCAGGGGAAAGACATAAACAATTTTGTCCTTTATTTCAGTGTAGATAACAAAGGTTCTTACATAAAATCCTATATGAGAGGCACCTCAGAAACTCCAAACTTTAGTCAAGAAGCCAATTTTCTTTGCTTAAAAGTATTTTCTAAAAGTTAGGTCACAGTGCTGGGTGCAGAAGCTAATGTTTCTGCTCTCCAGCTTAGGGAAAAACTACTTGGAAAAGCATTTATTTTGCATTTAAAAATGCAAGTGGAGTCTAGATGCATTTCTGTCAACAGCTCCACAGCCCATAAATATATACAACCTAAGCCAGTGCCTTATTTACATTATTTTATTAACATTCTTTGCTGAGTGGGCTTGAATGGAACGTAATCTCTCATAGAGAGGATCTAATTATAAACACAAGGGACAGAACCAAATAAGCAGTCTTTAAAGGGAAAAGAGTCTGGCAGCTTTGTTTAAAGTGTCCTTTAATGAACTTCTTTAGCAGCTTGTATCTTAGCAACACGTTTTATTACATACCAGTGCGGGAGAAGCAGTTTGCAGATGGAGTTGCACACAGTAATTTATTTCCCCTTTTTTTCTCTTTCTTTTTTTTCTCCTCTGTGGTGACTCAACTGGAATGTGCAGTGTAGCTTTTCTAACACTGATAGCTCACTTGAAATCCCTGATTGGTTCATTTGTATCTGTTCTGTTTTGTTAGTTGATGAAAAAGGCATTTATTGTGGTAAATGCATAGTGCTTTTGCATGCTCTTAGAAATTCAGATATGACTGTTTTAAATAGGCATGGATTTAAATGGAAAACAACCCCAGCTTTTTTCACTGCACTTTTGTTCCATGGATGTGCTGCACTCAGCATCGTCCTCATTGCACACACCGATGAGTTTCCAGATTTGAAGGTTATTTACTCTTCATGTTACATGGAGTTGTTTTAATCTCTCATCTTTCACCCCTCCAAAACTAATTTGAATATAGGAGTGACAGAAGCATTTGCAATCTTCTTTTTTGTCTTCTTAGACAAAACTTGTCACTTAAACTGCAAATATATTTTATAAAAGCTGCTGTTTCAAAAACCAGTTGAAATTCTGCACTACTGTCCATCCTTCAAATGACCTACAGGGCTTATCTTTGTTGAAAGAAATACTTTTTGTTCTCTCCACTACTAATTGCAGACCAAGTTCTCCTCATATGTTTTGAGTGAAAGAGTGAGTAGCTTTTTTCAATAGGGTCTTTGGAGGAATATGCTATTATTGAAGATGAGTATGAGCAATACAATCTAGACTTCATTATTTTTTTCTTATAAATTAAAGGGGAAAAATGCCTTTAATGAGCAAACTAAATACTATTCAGCTCAATTTACATTTTCTGCTGGCTAGGCAGGTGTAAGTCCAGAAATATATTTCCCTGGAGTTCACTGGAGTTACCCAGAGTTTGCACTGGTGTGATAAAAATCAGAATATTACCAGAGGGAGAAAAGCAGGTGAGGAGGGGAGAGGGTAGATGAAGGCAGTCCAGAGTGTTAGGAGAACCCACAGAAGATGGAGATTGTTGGCTTAAAGATTCTGCTCTTGGGGATGGCTTCATTAAACTTCAGTTAAGAGCTAATATATTAGGGGTTGATATTAAAAAGAAAAAACCCATCCATTTCATAAAGCCCATTGATATTTGCAAGTAGACAGGAGAAGGTTTTTGAAAGAGATGGAATTGTTCCTTTACTTAACATTACTGAAATGTAAATGCATTTCCATTCACTGGCAAACTATTACATTTCTTGAGTCCTTAGTTCAAAAAAACTATTTCCTTTCACTCCAAAATATGGATGATCTCTCCAGTTTTCTGGTTTCAGTATGTCAGGTGACAGCCTGCCTGTTACCCGTTTTGGATCTGCAATACTCAGCCTTAGTAGCAGCATAAAGAAGTCCTTTGAACTTTAAAGCAGTAAAAGAGGTAAAGAATGGAGAGGTAAAGGATACAGTCCCACTCCACTTTAAACCATGGTGATACTGGTTTTAAAACAGAAGGATGTCCTCTGGAACCAAAAGTGATTCAGTTGTCGTGTGATTAACTTAATTTTTTCTTTAACAATTCAGCCCACTGTTTATTAACTCAATTTGGATTGAAAAAACTCTAGGATGGGGGAATGCACTGGGATCTTGCACAATCACCAGGGTTAATGATGACAGTCCAAACTGTCGAACAAGCTAAATCATGAAATTTGCAATATTGCTAGACAAAGGCTTATATGTTTTTCTGCAGCTGTATTGGCCCTAACAAAAGCGACCTGCCGTTACTGGAACAATTCATATCCTGTCATGAGAAATAGTATTTATGCCAGGCACAGCATTTGAACACCATGTCTTAGGTTAATTTTTTTTAATGGGACAGAGCTGGGAATATTTAAGTGAGGTATAAAAACAAGAGTCTTAACATACTAAGAAATTTCATTCAGAAATGTTGCAGTAAGAGAGAACAAAATGAAGAACTTAATTATTTTCTGAAACATTTAGGAAGGAATTAGGAACCTGTGTATCAGATTGACTAAAACAAATCAGCAAGATTCAGTGGTTCATTTTTCCTTCCATAAAGGAAAAAAATACAGGTTTTTTTTCAGAAGCACAAACATTTCCAGAAACTTCTTTAACCCTCTGAGTGCTAGCACTGTACCTCATTACAGAAATACTTTTAGTAAAGGAAACATAAAGGAACTTCCATCCCCAGATGAAGCAAAGACTCATTTATAAATAATGAGAGCAGGAACAATAGAAAGTTGAGTACATTCTGCATGAATAATATAAGTGAGGATTGTGAAAAGCCTATGATTTTTGTATGCCAAACTCAGTTTGGAAGTGCAGCATTCAGCTGATTTTTTTGATATTGCAGAGTCATCCCTTCTCCCCACCATTTGTATTTGCAAACAGACACACACAGAGGCCTAGCACTGATGATTAAAGAGGGGAGGCATCAGCAGCTCCTAGAGGTGATGTTGAGACTCAGGTGTAAATTCATAAAACTGGTGGAAGTTGAGTTGAGATCTAGGCCACCACTGAGCCTGAGGTAGGTGGAGGAAAGGTGGAAGACTTGTTTTAAGAATACAGTCTGAGCTTCAGTCTGTATCCTTGGCTGGGAGGCCGATTCTGTTTGCATTTCTGCATTTTTAAGTCAGAGAGTTTATGAGGCCTTCAATATGAACTCCTATTTCTGGCATCTTTAGATAGATTATTTTTATTTATGAGACTATATCTGGATTTAAGTTCTGGTTTTCAGGCCATTTGGTTGAAAAATTTTGGCTGTAGTTGGTTATTTTAACTTTTTTTCCTCTTGCACTTTCTTAATTAAAGTCATTCTCCTAAATAGCTGAAGCTCTTTGGGTCTGGGTCTGTCTTTGTCCTGTGTGTATTTAGGGTTTGGCTTAATGAGATTCTCCTCCAGGATTCACAGACCATAAGGTAATGCAAACAGTGAAGGCAGTAGTAGCTGACATTTTCCATACACAGTGGAAGAATAAACTTTGAAGAATCATCTTTGAGTGACTTCACCTGCTGTTACAAACACAGAGCAAGTAAGTTGGAATTTTCCTGACTTGGGCTGCCTGAGGTGGTCCATTTCACCCACTGTTATAAACTTGCTATCCTATTTTATAGGAAAATAGCATATAGTTATGAACAAGATGTTCTTTCCAACCTAAGCCGTTCTGTGTTTCTATGGTTCTCTCAAAGTTGAGTTGTTTGGTTATTTTTGTTAGTTTAGTCTCTGGTTGCTCTTTGAAATTGCCACCTATTAAACTGAGTGCTGCCAAATGATAATGATATATTTTGTAAAATGATGCAATGTCCTGAAAGCTGGACGGAAATCCACTAATGTGTTTTCTAAAGATCTTTCTACTGTATGGTCCGTATTAGTTCTACTAGTGTTAGCTAGGCAAGGTGGCATGCATAAGCTCTATCCATAATTACAATTTCTGATATTCTTATATTTTGCTTCAGTGTTTGGGGGAAAAAAAAAAAAAAAGAAAAGGTCTGACATCTGTCATGTTAAGATTTTGTAGTTTCGTTTGGTTCAGTTGAGGTGGGCCTGTTTATACTTCCCAAAAATCTGGGCCAGGTGGACTTAAGTTCCCTCACCATCCCCAAACTACAAAATTGGCCAATCACTGATATATTTGTCTTGATCTCCCAGGTTCTTCCTCTTTCATTAAGCTGGCTTCAGTTTAGCTTAGCATCAGCCACTGGTTTGCTGATGGTCTTTCTCTAAAAGCTGTGGCTAAATCTTTAGATTTTGGTATAAAAAAATATCTTTAAAAATGTTATTCCAGAACGAAGTCTGAATAATAACTGGCTGAAAAATTGCCACATATTTACTTAATGGTTCACTGTTTCTTGAAAAAGATCTTTTGATCATCAGATAGCTGGGCTGTTCCAACCTATCATGTAAATACAGGTCAGATAGTTATGTATTCATCAGCTGGGCTGTTCCAACCTATCATGTAAATACAGAAAGTTTTCAAAATGCAGAGTTCTCAGCAGATTAGACACGTATGTGACCTGGTGTTTATTAAAGTGCAGTTTCTTGACATGACTGAACTCAGCACTCCTATAGTCTGTTATTATCCACTGAAGGAATTTTACCTTCTCTGGTTAAGGATCCACTAGGTAGGTGCAATTTCTTCCAAGTTCTTACACTATGTTCAACTTAGAAAATCTTGAAATTGGTGACTTTTATGGGAATTTGATTTGCTATGTTGAATGTGCAATGAATCAACCTTAAACAAAAATGATCTGGTTGCTTTACATGCCTGTCCAATGTTGTTCTGAGGGAACTGACTGTTGTCTGAGAGCATCCCAAATTTTTTTAGTGGAAATGGCTTAGAAGACAAAGTAGACACAGGGATTTATGTTTCAAGGGTCAGATTCTGTCAAACACAAGGGTGTTGGCACCCTTTCTTTTTAAAGAGAAAAATCCCCTCCGCCTGGTAGAAGAGGTGTACAGTGTATACAGAGATCAAAACACACAAAGAGCATGAGAAAAGAAATTTGAAAATTTTGAAAAGAAATCTAGGAACAAAGGCATTAAAGTTGAAACTTACAGGTTCTTTGTGAACACAGCAGGGAGGTCCCAGTATTTGGATGAGAAATAAGGAGGGATAGGTCAAAGTTTGAGATGGGAAGATGATTTTCTTTCCTGATTCCCAGCAAAGTGGAGGCTGTGGAGCTTCTGTGGAGGAACTGTTGGCAGGCACACTGTGACTTTATGGATGCCCACAACTGGCATAGGTCTGAGCAGTCTCCTTTTCCCACATTTCCTGATTTCCCAGGAGAAATAGAAGAGAACGTTTTAAGATTTATTAGCTAATGATGATAGGCAGGAATTCTCTTCTGCAAGTTTGATGCTAGAAGGGGTGTTAAGATGAGGATTGATATTCCTGTGCACACTTTTCACTCTTTCTTTGTTTATTTGCTTGAAGTTGATACAGTCTTTCATGGAACAAGCTTTTGCTGAATATGTACCCAGGAAGTGTGCAGGAAGCTGAATTTTAATGTGATTCAAATCAGTAATGTCAAAATGCCAATCAGTAATATCAAATCAGTAGTTGTCAAAATGCTGTGCATTTTTATTTCTCTAGGCTAATAAACTACATCTATTTTTAATTACCAGCTATAACTGGAGGTGTGATTGGTTTTCCTCTACTGGAGTGTCATTACTAGCATTTCTGTATTCAGTTGTCCATGTTAAAATGTTTGAATAAACCTCTGTTTAGAGTGACGATGTCCCACCTCAGAGTGGTAATTTCAAGCTCAATAATTTAAATATTGAAATAACTTACTTTTAACTCCCAGAATGGATGCATCACTTTGCTTCCCTCACTTGTGTTCCAGGAGGTGTAACATAAAGCTGATCTAGCAAAATGCATGAGGGAACCTCTCTTTCTGTTTGTTTAGGTAGGTAAACCCACCTCAGCTGGGCAAGGAGGAAAATACAAATTGCTGAGAGATGGTGTGGCATCTAATGCAGTCACTTCCTTAGGACTAAGATGATCTGTTTTTAGTGTGGATGTTCATAATGCTCTCCAAGTAGGACAGGTAGTTGTACAGTGAGAACTGAGCTTCTGCCAGTCACTGGTAGCTGTACTGGCTTCTCTCTGGCTTCTGTCTTTTGCTGTGTGCCTTTGGCTCCTTCACCCTGAAGGATTTTTAGATTGAAACACAAAGAGATGCTTTCTTTGGTCTTTTGGAGTTCATAGGAGGGTAGTGGTTATGCCACTATGCAGTGCAGTGGAAGGTCTGGAGAGCAGAACAGTGGGTGCCGAGAACACTGTACCCATCCCAAAGGTTCAGGCTAACCATCCCATGTCTAATCCCAAGGACTGAATGGCTGTTATTGTGTGGAACGTTACATGTTCTCCAGAAGTGTGCTCTGCTGTTGAGTTTAATCCCAACATAATCCACTTGGTCCACTCCTGAATTACTTTGCACTGTGATACAAAGTATAGGATCTGCCTTCATCAAGTCACAGGGTGATCTGCTTCAGAAATAAGCTCTTGACTTGAAAGCAGTGATTAATGTGGATTTACCCAGTATGTGTTCCTTGCTGGTGGGTTCCTCTGATAAGCACTACTCAACTCTGGCCATTCTGTTTTAATAATGATATCCCAGGCCATGAACGGAGGAGAGGGAGGAAGGCAGTTTCCGTGCTTGTGGGCATGGGTATATCAACTGCATTCCTCCGTATTCTGCATAATGAGAATGAAGAACCCACCCCTAATATCTTTTCCCACATTATTCTAATCCTTAAGATCTGGGCCATTTCAGGTCTAATGGAATTCTGGAATCCTACTTAATGCTTTTATTTTTTTATTTCAGATATAAGACCTACCTCCCACTATGGCTGGGAACAGGGTCCCTCAAGGTGAAAGTCTCTTCCATGGCATTATAGTATTTTGGGTTGCAGTCTGCACTTAATTTGCCTGTGTTAATAGAAGTTCGTGTCCATTGATTTTGATATCTTGCTTGGATAGAACATTAGAGGGGCACTTTTGAACTTCTTATATTTCTTAAGAAAATACTACTACTTCCCTTTTTCAGTAGGAATTATTGCCTCTCCTTTCAGATTCCTAATGTTTGTAGTATTATCCAGTACACAAGACCCAAAAAAATCAATGGTGTTCATAAACACAGTTGAAACTTACTTGTCTTAGTTTACTCTGAATGTTTTGCTCACTATAGAAAAGTCAGCAAGTATAATTGAAAGAGAGCATAGTAGTGCCGTTTTTAAATGTTAAATAATATTGGCTGTTATGAAACAAGGGAACAACTGAGTGGTCTTGCAATATTCTGTTTAAAAAGCCAGTAGCATTCTTTCATCCAGAACTTTACCACTGCTGACCTTCAGTACTACAAGGAGCTGTGTAGCAGCCAGGTAGGGGAGCAAAATGCCAATGGTGCTTCCTCTCACCAGGCTGGGTTCGGTTGTGACCTAATGGTTAGGTTGCACAGGTTGGGTTGTGACCTAATGGTACAGGGTTTGTGCTGTGAGCAGCAGGGGAGGGAGGATTCTGCCCTGCTGCGGAGCTGCCTCCAGCATGGGGGCCCAGCACAGGAAGGATATGGAGCTGTTGGAGCAAGTCCAGAGAAGGCACCAAGATGATCAGAGGGCTGGAGCAGCTCTGCTTTGAGGAAAGGCTGAGAAAACTGGGATTCCTCAGCCTGGAGAATAGAAGCTGTGAGGTTACTCAATTGTGGACTTCCACCTGAAGGGAACCTGCAAGAAAGATGCAAAGAGACTACAAGGGCCTGGTGTGACAGGACAAGGGGGATTGGCTTCAAACTGACAGAGAGTAGGTTTAGATTAGATGTTAGGAAGAAATTCTTGGCTGTGAGGGTGGTGAGGCCCTGGCACAGGTTGCCCAGAGAACCTCTGGCTGCCCCATTCCTGGAAGTGCTACAGGCCAACTTGGACAGGGCTTGGAGCAGCCTGGGATAGTGGAAGGTGTCCCTGCCCATGGGAGAGGATGGGACAAGATGATCTTTAAGGTTCCTTCCAACTCAAACCATTCTGTGCTTCTATGATAATAAAGTGACTGGTTTTTACCCAGCAATTCCTCAGTTGCTGCAGGTATAGCTGATCTTATACAATTCTCACCTGGCACACAGCCATAATTTCCTGCTGTCAGCATGTTTTTCAATGGCATGACACT
>NW_008237265.1:2986745-3004639 GCF_000691975.1 Corvus brachyrhynchos
AGTGAAGAGTCTGCATAGAAACACATGGCTACATCACAGAATTAATGGAGAACTGTGGATGCCGACAGATTAGTGTGTAGTGGGGTTCTTGTGGAGTAACAAACATTTATTTAAAACTTAGGAGGTACAAGGTGTGTAAAGGTAAAGTGGTCCTCTTACTACAACTACAGTAGGAATGAAGGCTGGACATTGTGTTAGTCTCAAAGTGACAAGAAGAATGAGGTTCTGGAACAACTTTCCAATAGAGAAAGTGGAAGCAAATGACCAGATTATTCATTATCCAGGGGAATCTGTGACTTGCAAAGATGTTGAGGAGCCCTGGCTGTCTGCAGGAGAAGAAAACACATAGCAGCTACTTGCTACTTGAGCCATAATGTTTGGAACTATTTCTGCAGGATACAGAAAAAAAAAGTTAAGGAATGAAAGGGTAGCTGAACATATTGGCCAATCTCTATTTATGTGGGGAGCCACTTCCAGCTGTCATAAAGTTCTTGATGTACAGATGTTTTTGTCATACTAAGAAATTGATTTCAAAATTATTTTCTGTTCTAGTTCTTACGGCATCAGTCATAGGAGTGTTTTTATAATAAGTTGAATACAGAGACTTTCAAAGCACAGATTGCTCAGTTTGTAGGACAGAGTTGTTATTTCACAGTAAAGCAGACTCCTTCTGGTACTTCATTTTTCCTTGGGATTTGGTACCTGAAAGAGCCATGAGGAGCCATGAAACACCTGAAGAGCCATGAAAGATTTTTTTCGGAGCCTCAGATACAGGCTCATAAGGAGAGGACTCCCTACATGGAGATGGAGGTGACAGTGTGAGTTCTGACACTGGTATTTCTTTTTTAGCTGCCAGGAAGCACCAGAAGATGGCATGGTTTGTACAGATGCGTGCTGGAAAGTGAATGAGTGAGCTTGTGAAACTGCTATTAATAATCTTGGGTAGAGTGTTTAACACTGTCATAAAGAAAAGCAGCAACATGCAGTATTTTAATCCTTATTTCTTCTTTCTGCCAGTAAGGGACAGAAGTAAAGTCCAAGTTACCCGTCTGTGTATCTGTCTGTCTGTCTATCTATCTATCTGTCTGTCTATCTATCCTTCTTTGAGTTTGGATGGCAAAGAAAATGGGAGGGGAAAAGTTAAAAGAAAGCAAGTGTGATGTAATCTTGGTGCAACATACACTGAAAGGTCAGCCTGACAAAAAGGAGTATTGATGGTAACTGAAAAAGATGACACCTTCCCTCAATAATTTTGATGAAAAATTTTCTTTATCTTCTCTGTGTCTGTAGGTTCAAGCCTGAGAGTCTAGACTTATCCCTTTTACTTTCCTGTTCTCCCCTCTCAGTTCCCAGAAAAAATGTGATGAACACAGGGTATTAAGATACTGTTTTACCCTCTGCACTGGAGTGCCAGAGTCTGCTGGCTTTGGAGATTCAGGGTTTAAAGATATTTCATCTTAACATTCCTAATGTTGGAAGAAGTAGGAGTGTATTTTAAAAGCTGTGTTTGTGGGATTCTGCAGGACTCTGCCTAGCCTCCCATCATTTACTGGATCCAAAGTTTTCTTTCATGCAGATGAAACTGGTGAAGGTTTTTATCAGTTTAATGAAAAGTGCCTCAGTGGAGTAGTGTGAGATTTTGGACTAACTGGTTAATATTTCTCTAGCCCTCCAAAAGTGTAAAGAACCACAAAAATATTAAAAAATATTTGTTAAAAATAGTACAGGGGAAGAACCTGCTGAAACTATCTCCCCTACCATAATTGTTTCAGCATGTGACATGCTTTGGCTGATAATCATAAAATCATAAAATCATATCATAGGTTGGAAAACAGCTCCAAGATTATTGAGTCCAACTTTTGACTTGTCAACACCACCATGGCATGAAGTGCCACATCCAGTCATTTCTTGATCGCTGACACTGTATTGTAAAATTCACCAAACTATGTGGTTAGGGTTTATAGTAGACAGTTGCTTTGATTTTTGGTTTGGGATTTTTTTTTCATTGGCTATCTAGGCACTGGTACTGCCTTTTTAAGGACATGTTGAATTTAACTCTGTGACTTGGTCTTTTATGAATTTTTGAGGCAAAGAGCTTAATATAGAGACTGATTCTGATGTATGGCAGGAATAACTCTACAGAAGTTGGCAGAGTGCTGTAATGTGGAAGTGCTTGTAGACTGACCACAGTATTTACAGGGGTTGGGGGTACTTGAAATTTGCTCTTTGCCATCCTGTAATCTTGTTTTTACCAGTGGGACACCTGAATCCACGAGGACATCTCAGGGATGGGTCATATTTTCTGCAGGTTTAAAATGTTGTGAAATCTATACATTTATGCTCGTGGAGAACTTGGTCAGTATGAGTAAAAGGGGGATTTTAACAGAACTCAGTTCACTTCTTTCACAGTCTGAAAGAACTGAAAGTAGGTTTGCATCAGATTTTTTTTTCTTTGTTTTTCCATCTGATTTTATTAGACTAGTTAGTAGTTAGAAGTAAATATTCTTTTTCATCATTCTAGAATTTTGTATCTGTGCAGTATGATGTGAATCGCTTTGGAGGCGGGATACTTCCAAGTATAGATAGTCTATAGATGATGCAACAGAATGTAATTTTCAAGCTTAAACTCCACTAACTTCAGCAGGGGGTAGGAAATGCTGTGCTTGTATAAAGCTAACATTACAGGATTACGGTCAGAAGCTTGTAAGGAATACAGGGAATCAGGGTTTCAGTGCAGTTCTACATCTGTAGATGCCTTGTCTCTCCAGTGTGCTCATTGCTGTGTTCTTTGTGGCATAAGGAGCAGTTCTGTGAAGTGCAGTTCTGCTTAGAGAAGAGTCAGTGTATTCAGGCACACTTTTCTGGCTCAACACATCTGCATTTTGCTGTGGAACAAATGATGCAGAATTGGATTTTCAAAAGCTCTCGACAGTGTCCCAGTGTTCCTGAAAAAGCAGGCTAAGCTTCTGTTGAAACCTGTCTGTAACTACAATCCCATGTGTGTGTTGTCCCAGAAGGGACTGATCACAACAGCACCCCTGGTCCCTGTCCCCAAGTCCTTGATCAGGGAAGTTCCTGTCTTCAGGGTTGGCCTTAGTCCAGCAGCCCCTAGGGTTTTCTTGTTGGGAAGGGACAACAGATAGTAGGACAGGTGCTCATTAAAATTCAATACATTTGTAGAAACTGCCCAATGAACATATTCAGAAATGACTTTTTTGCCCAGTTACCTTCACCCTGTTCCTCTTTCCTTTTCAGATTTAGTCAGTGGTATTGTCACCAGTAAAGACAGGGCCAGATCCAAAGCCATTTCAAGTCAGTGGAAAGGTCTCTGGCATGCAGCCTGGATTTGGCTGGAGTTTGCTGGATTTCCTTACCAGTTAGACTAGTTCTCACTGCCTTCAGTGGGCTACAGATCAGTCCTTGGCAGCTGAGAGAGTATGGGTTTACAGTGGGAAAATGTGTTTCCATCCGCTCTGGGAGATATTCAAATATACGAAAGAGTTTGAATTAGATTAAGAAAAGCCCCAGTGGTAAAGCCAAAGGTCAAGCAGTGACCTGGAAAGTTTCAGATGAGGGTAAAACATTGGTGCTGCAAAGCAAAGGAGAGCAGTGAGGTGTTTCATCTGCTTGGGAACCTGGAGTCAGAATTAATTCTGCAAACAGGTGTTTCCAAGGCCAAGTTCTGCATGTGTGGAAATTGGATTATAATAGGTGTTGTTTTGCTTTTTTTAACAGAAATTGCAAAGTTTTTCTGTATTGTTGACCTTCAAAACATTTTAGAAACATGGCTTAGTTAAGTGAGACTACCAAAATGGTGTGGGTCTCAACTTGCAAATGCAGAGCAGGTGATATTTAGGCCTTATGTTCCTGTGGCAATTTTACTTTCTTACATACGTTGTTCTGTAAGCATAAATACTGTGAACACTAGAGTTTGATGGGTTTGTGCCTTATATTGGTGCTTAAGTAAGAGACACACTCTGGTTCAAGGTTTTGCAGAGACAGGGGCATACAAAGGTGTTCTCAAATATTAATTCTCTAGAGTCTGTTGAGAAGTCATCTGTGGTGCCTGACCTTCAGTTAGTCCAAATAGTGAACCTCACATTTTTGTGAAGCTTGCTGATAACTTAATATCCTCAGGATATTAGCCCTTCTTTCTGTCCAGTTTTTTTGAAATTGCACAGATGGTTCAAAGTAACACACAAAGGTATTGTAAAACTGTATTTTGCATTTTAAACTGGAATTAGCACAGGATGGTAAAATTTTGAAATGGAACAGGTTTTTAATTCCCCCCTGGGGTCTGAGTAACAGTGGCAATGGAAAACCCCCATATTGACTGGGCCAAGCACCCCAATTTCCTCCCCTCCAAAGCTCCAGGCTGACTTTACTTCTTGGAGGAAGCCATTCTGAGAACCTCATGAATGAAACAAATGTTTTCTGGAACCTGCAGGACTTTGGTTTGGTTTTATTATTTACGTGTAGAGTGATTTGCCAGCCAAAGTTAAGGCCACAGGTGTAGTGTGCTGCAGATACAGGTCTAAAAGACTGTCTGTTGTTCATGAAGTTTACTATCTATGTTCTTCATCCAGCTACTAACTGAGTAAGAGCAGCAGAGCAACTGACCACTTGGTAGCTATGCAAAAGATTAATTTAATTGTGACAATGACAAAGAAAGGGAGGAACAAGGTATAGAAGGGGCCCAGTGTTGATGTGACTTGGAAAGAATATTCTGGTTGCTGGCTTGTTGGCTTGGGTCTGTAAGACCTCTTCATTATTTTGGTGGTTTTATGCCATGTGTACTTCAGCTGGTTGCCTGAGGCATCTCAGCCTCCTTTCCCATTTTTAAATGGATGAGCTGGCTTAGGGAGCTGAGTCACCCAAAGCTAACTTCACAAAAAGAAGTTATTTGTTCCCTCTGGCCATGGATTGGCAAATCAGACCTGTGCAGGATAAGGGCTTTCATTCATCCCAAACTATTCTTTAGGAAAGCAGAACTGGGCCCTATTTAATTTTGCAGCATATGGTGCACAGATCAGCAATGTCCCATGTAATGCAATGGCAGCTTTGTTACAACCAGCAAACACCTGACATCCTGGTATTTTACTGATAAGTTTGCAGCATGCTGCAGAATGAATAAATCCCACAGATATGTCAAGTAAAATCTTTCCATTTGGTTGCTTTCTTTCACACAGTGTTCTGTAGCAGTTAACTATTTATAACTGTGTTAGTAACTAATATTAAATTGCACTTCAATTTTTACATGAATAATCACCAAAAAAAAAATCAAATTAGCCATATTACCCATATTGTGTCTCCCAGAAATAGGGATTTTTATGTACAATTGGTACAATCAGTGTGGTAATTTACAGTTGCAAAGACCTTCAGCAAGTCATGCAAAATCCATGGGGTATCTATTGATGCTGGAGTTCTAGCTGAAGTCTGATAGAGCTGACAGATGTGGGAGCTCTTGTTCCTCCCCACACAGTTTCTTCGTACCTACTGATCTGTGAACTCTCATCCACAGCATTGGTTCTTCCTCAAAGCCAGAGTAGCTCTAGTTGTTTCTCACATCTTAGGTTAATGTCATTCCTGATGGAATGCATGATTGTCCACTAGAGAAAGTTTGACTTTTGTTTTTTATTTGGCTCTGATTTACATAGTTGAAAGGGTTCCTTGATAAAATTCTTGAATCTCAACTCTACATAGTTAGGTGGTGTTAAGATATAAAATCTATGTAAAAAATACTCATTTTCTGGAAGTTACGTGATTTGCTCAAGTGTACTATTGCTGTTGTGGCTTGTTTCATAGACTTTGATTTTGGTGGGCTGGAAGCAATGAATTGATGCCCGAACGAAGTGCTGTGAAGTTTTGTCTTTACCTCGGTAGTTCTGGCACCAGTACTTGGGTGTGTGGCACTGACCACACACCCAAGTGCCTCTCTGTAACAACCAAGGCACTGACTCAGACGAGCAGGGAATCTGAGACATTTATTGAGAGAAACGAGCTGCTTTTATACACTTCTTCAAGACACTATTTCCTGATATGGTGTTTTCACTGAGTGACCTATCACACATTGCTCCATCAGCAGCACACTTTCTCAATGTCCTTATATGGGGGTGATCACACGCTGTTCAGGCGTCTATCAGCTTCCAGCAGGCTCCTCTCCACAGGGCTTTGCGTGTGGCATTTCCTCCTGACAGGGTCAGGCAGAGACAAGCTTCTCTGTGCTGCCATGGCGTTCTGCAGGTGCGTCCCACAGCCAGTAGCTCAATTCTATCTTACCTCTTGCCACACCTCTCTGAGCTTCAGTTCCTTCCTAAGTGTGTTCTGGTAGCACAAGAAATTTTCTGCTTCCTAGCTGGAAACAGCAGGTAAGTACAGTTGGAGGGTTGAGCTGTACACTCAACTAATGTGACACTTTAGAAAGACTTTAAATACACGCTGCATCTCCAAATGGATGCTCAGTCTGGCACTCCAAAGTGCAGGATAGATCTGTCCACAACCCCAGGTTTGGTCTTGTCCCTGTCAAGCATCAGGAAGATGATCACATCCTCATTCTTCTGTGGACTGCAGGAAGCTGGGGATGTGTAGCACCTCTTAGGAAGTGCCTACAGAAGCCCTACAGAACTTATCTGCATTTTCTGCTCTGTGCAGTGCCAGTGCCTCTCGAGCACACTCAGGCTTCCTCAGAGATTTCAGATCCCGAAACAACTGTTTTAAGTTAATTTAGGGGAGAATATATCAGGCTGTGATTTCTGAGCATACTGAAGTCTTCTTAAGAAGGTCAGGAGGTTTTTTTTATTACTATATTGAGCTAATTTTGATCATCTTGTCACAGTTTTAAATCTTTGTGATTACTGTTTGCTTCAGTAGCCTCCAGGTGCTTCTTCTTGTATGTGGAAAACCTGGCAGTTATGAATGTTTACTGCTAATGAGTTGCCTTTTGTGAAAATACATTGATTTCTCGATCAACACCACAATTTTAAATGGCCTTTGTAAACTCTGTTGCAAGTAGCTGTTTGCAAAGTTCAAAGTCAAAAAATTAATTAAAATCTGAGGCCTTCTTTGGTATAAAATATTTAGTTGTTTTCTTTCTTTTTTGTTAGGAGTGTCAGATGTTTGTGCTAAGCTGGCAACTAATGGTAGCTGCAAGTTAATTTGGTTATTGCTTTTTAGGCACCGCTGAATATTGAAATCCTGTTCCATTGTTACATTAACTGTGGTCTTTTCTGGATTTGAGTTTGCAAAAATAGTGGCTAAGGTTTTGGAGCAGGACTGGTTGACAGCATTTTGAGGATGTGTTTCTGTTGTGACACAAAACAAAATACTGGCTTTTGATCTTCCCTCAGAAAGCGATTGGCTTGTGTTTCATTCAGTGGCAATGGAAGGAGTGGGTGTGGGAAGAGCTGGCGCAGCTGTTATGGTACCAAAAGTGTCCTTCACGTCTCCGGGTGCTGCATTTGCCATGAATGCCTTGTGCACAGTCCTCCATGGACGCAAAAGCTTTGCCAGCACATGGAAGTGGTTGGATTTAGGATGGGAGAAAGTCCCCAAAAACAAGGAAGGGTCTTAGAGTCTGATCTTTCAGGAATCTTAAAGATTTCCCAGAGCTATATTGGTAATTTGGAGAATAAGCTCCAACATTATGTCAGTGTTCAGTGTGTGCCTGTAGCAAATTTTCCTCTGTGTTGTGCAGGACTCTGGGTGGAATAGTTGAATTCACTTCAGTCCAACAGCATCAGTACTCTGGAACTGCCTCTTCACCTGCCTGAAACTCCTTTCCAGAACATGCAGATCTCTGGCACACATGAAAGTCTCCAGTGGAATGGGAACCTATTAAAAATGTATAGGATGGTGCAGTTTTAAAAGGAAGAAGTTCCATTAGTTTCTCTTTTTTCTGTGTGAAGGAAAATCATATATTTGCAAATGTAATTGCAGTTTTGGAAACCACATGTCAATTATTTTCTATTAAAGGAGCTTCCAGAAAACTTTTAAGAGTCTCTTGGTGTTAATCTAGGCACAGGAATGCAGGGGAGAACCTCTGCCTGAAGAGCTTTCAGTTTAGACAAAGACAGGTTACAGTTCCACTTCCACAGAGTGGCAGCTGAGGCTCAGAGGTATTTAGCAAGGCAACTGAGGTTGTGCTGGGAATTTTGCAGCAGAGCTGGAAACTGAATCCAGGGCTTCTGTGTCTAGTTTATCAGTTTATCCACACAGGCACCCTGTAAAGGTGCTGCTCACCTGCACTTCTTCTGGGAAGGATGTGGGCATGCTCTGGCTCCTAAATGAAAACATTCAGAGTGCCAAATAGTCTTCCTGATGGCATTTTCTAGTAGTTTTGTTGCAGTGTGAAAGAAATGAAAAAAAGGCCACCAGCTTCTCCAAACAGCCATAACAACAACAACAAAAAACCCCAAACAAACAAAACCCCCCACCAACCCCCCCAAAACAAACAAACAAAAAACCACTCCAAAACTAAACAAACAAACAAAAAAACCAACTTCATTTTTTATCCCTGCTGAAACGTTTATTTGGAAGGAGCACAGCAAGTTGGAATAGTTTGATATGATTAGCAAGTCTAAATGTATTAGCAGCAAGACAGAAACTATATTACAATTAGTAATAATTAGTTGCACTGATTACTTCAGACTGCAATGCTGTTTGACAGACATGTTTCTGCACTATGTGGAGCACTATTGAAATAGGAGCGTGCTTTACCCTTGTGGTGGTTCTTGGCTTTCCTTCTTGTGGTATCTTCATCCCGTCATTGAAATGGATGAAATCTCCACTGTGGTTACTGCAATTTGTGGCTTGGCAAATACAAATACTCTCTTAAAAGTAAAGTTTAAACTGGGAAATAGTGATGCATGTGCTCGTATTGATGCTTGACAGTTCTAGAGAAGGCCTCTTGTTTTCCATGGAAACAGTCACAGCCCAGCCCATCCTTGCTACTGCCTGTCAGCCCTGTCCTTCCAGTCTGATCCAAACCCCATGAAATACCACAAGAGCTGCTTCTTTGACTGGAGAAGACTTTGAATCAGATGCCTTCACTGAGAGAGGAACCTGGCTTCCCTGCCTGCTCAGCCCTCAGTCTCTGTAACACACAATAGGGACTACTAGTGTCAGGATTTGTAGCAAAGAGGCTCCTTGGGGTCAGATCAGGGAGAATAAAACCCTTTGGGTGGACCATTTCCCACAGGGAGGAAACAACCTCCTCTACTGGCTCACTCAGCCCCACCTGTGGCAGGGAAACATGGAAACCTAACTGCTGTTGTCTGACTGAGGAGCAAGCAGGAAGGAGAATGAGCATTCCAGAACTACAGTTCATGGTCTATAACCCACATCAGATTCACTGCTCTGTTAGTCACGGTCCTGAAACATCCCTGTGAATTGCAGGTGCTGCTTCAAAGAGAATCACTTCTCAGATTGGGTGTCCCTTTTATAGACAGTTGCTCTGTGGAACGCTGACTGTGGATCATGTGACACAATCATATTCTCCGGGAACTGTATCAAGTTAACCTCTCTGGCTCAGCCTCATGTTGATGAACGCATTAGGCTCTGACAATCATTCTCTTCCTTAGGAATAAACAGATACAATTTTGGATGTCTTGCTTTTGGTGTATGAGCAATAATCTCATTATCAGTCATCCAGAGTAAAGTGCATGATGGTATGTATTAATATAGACCTATGTGCTGTCTATGAGCTGTTTGGGGACAGATAAGCTAGAAATAGGAATTTATGCAAGCCAAATGTTTTCCAGGTTTCTCTAAAACATACATCTTATGCTACTGTGCATGAGTTTTGCTTGTTGCTTCAAAATGCTGGTTCACAGACTCTACAAAGTGCTTCTATCACTAGGTAGACATGATAGGTCACAGAAAAAGGGATCATTTGAATGTGTGACACAGTTACTGGTTAGTATGGCAGAAAAAGCCAGAGGTTAAACATTTGGGATTGCTCATGGAAAACATTTGAAGATTGCTGGACAGCTAGCTCTGTAAGAAAGGTCTTGGTTGCTAATACTGCATGAGTGGACATGTCATGGCCATCAACTCTTCTAGAAATATGTATGTATTTCCAGCTGGATGAAGTTATGAGGCAAACTTTAAATAGGAAAGATAAAATGTAGAGTCTGTCTTATCATTCTAGAGATGAGATGTGTATGTCCTTTGCCACTAAGGCTGTATTTCTGGATGTTTCTTTTGACAGATCACCTATCCTTAGTCACTGCTCTGATAACACTGAGCACTGAAGGATTTTCCTGTATTGTGATGTCCTGGACATCACTGTGTTACTTGTACCTTGTACGGTTCTTAGGGCTTGTAGTTAGCTTGCAGTGTAAAATCAGGGTAACTGTATGGCAAGTCAGGAAGGATCAGCTAACCTAACTTGTGAAGAAATGTTAATAGAGATTTGTTTGCTGAGTTTTTTTCTGTGATGGTGGGATTCTGCCCTTCTGCAAAACTCTGGGTTGGTGCTTGCTGGCTTCTCTGGCTGTGGAGCATTTCCCAGGGGAGCTCAGCATGTGTCAGGACTGAGCCCAGAGCTTGCAGTGAGCAGAATTCAAGAGAACAATCACAGAGGTTGGGGCAAGAATGGCACATGAAATAAATTTGAGGACTACATAAGAGAGAGTGGGGGACTGTGCAGAAGGCAGGAATGGAGGAGGCTGAGTACTTACAAGCCTGATGGCAACTCCACCATGGCTTTGCTTCCCATGGGCACTGCCTCCCTCTGAACACCCTTTCCCAGATGGGAGCCCTCCTTCAGGATTACAGAAGGTGTCCCACTTCTTGTCTTCCAACTTCCTTTAATAAAAAGATTTTGCTTTTGCATTTCCCTCTCTTCCTCAGCTCTCCAAGCAATTAATAAGCACAAATTAATACCAAACTCCCCAAGCCCTTGTTGCAGATAAGGCTTGTCCCCCTTTCCTCTGTTCACACATGGGTGAAGAAAAGGATGGGGTTTAAGTGTTATGACAGAAGTCACAATAAGCATTTGTGGCAGGAGTGGGAAGAGATTTTCTTACTGGTGTGCAGACCCACAGAGCCTTTTTGCAGTTAATAGGCCCTTGAAATCAAAAGCTTATAGATATGTTTATGGATCTGGACCTTATTCTGAACAGCTGCACTGTCTTTGTGGTATCTACCTAGTCAGCAGAAGACATTTCACTGAAATAATTATGCCCATGTGGTTTTGCAGCTGTAGCAAAAAGGAGCTACACAGTATCTCTTTAAATAGTATATGAGCTCTGCATGTTCCCAGTGCAAATGGAATACTTTTCTCTAGCTTGAGCCTTACAGGCTTATAACTGATCTGGTTGTCATAATGAGTGGAAAGCCATCTGTGAATGCATGGCTTCCTTGGAGCATTTGTATGTAAACTACAATGTCATGACAACAGTCCATAAGAAACTTCCTTTAGGGGAATTATAGAAGGTGGCAAATTTATTGGTCAACTGAAACAGGAAGTATAAGCGAAGGAGAAAAAGAGTAGGTGAAATTAATCATGCTATGAAGAGCTTTGAATATAGAAAAATTGGATTTTCAGAATTAAATGCAACTTAAATAAGGCTTTAGAAGAGACATAAGGTAACCTTCTGGCTGTCACGCTCAATTTGCCTCGATTTTGGCAGGTCATCTGCATTGGCCATTAAACCGATTGTCTCAGAATATATGCTAGAGATGGAGTAAACTACCTGATATTAATTTAAGAAAAGGTGATAATGGTATCATGCTGACAGTGTACATTTATAGTGATCAACGCTGGCAACTGTTTTCTTTGAAAGCTATGAAAGCTAAGAGCATGAATTTTCATTATCGAAAAAAAAATTAAAGACATGCCTAAAAATGAAATTAGGACAGCTTTATACCAAGCTATTAAAAACTGTGTTTTTAGAAACCATTACTTGGTTTCTTGCACTGATCAGAATGTTGCATTAAGGGCCTGTCATGACCTGCTGTACTTGTTGCAGAAAGCTATCAGAAAGCCTGGAGAAATCAAATCAGCTCAGAGCCCAACTTCACAGCTATATCTTTTCTTAGTTACTTGGCCAAATGACAGTACCTTTAGTACTCAGGATGGTATCAACAACCAAAGTCTGAAGTTAGATTGCACTTTGTAGTTTGATTATTAACATCTGTGTATACACATATGTATATATAGGTATGTAATCTCTATGTATATATGTATGTAATTTCAGCATGAGCACAACAGAGCTTTAGCATCCCTGCAAATTTTTGTCTTTGAAACTGACTTACAGAACATCCTTAAAATAAAATAAAAATGGAGTTATTTTAAAATATGTAATTTTAAAATATAAAAGCTTTATTCTACATCCCCACTGATGCTTCTAAGAGTCTTTTGCCAAGAGGAAGTAAATGGATATGAGCGTAACAACCCCAGAGAGCTGCTGCCTGAGACAGCTAATCAAAACCAAAACTCTGAACCCATCTAGACACAAGCTGCTGTCAAAAGAACGTACAGCAAAGCTTACTTAAAAAAGGACAGTTTTCCATTTGCTGCTGTCGTTCAGTTGTAACAGTTAGTCGCCATTTGTACCCATAACAGATACAGTAATTTCACTGTTTTTTGAAGCTGGTAATGTTTCTTTAACTGCAGTATTGCAGGTCACACTGTCTCTTATACAGCTGGTCACCCTCAATAAATCTGTTTTGAAAAATCATGTGGTAGTTGTGGAATATATGACAAGTGTCTTATTAGACCTAATCTTTATACAAAACATACTTAGTGGTGTTCACTATATAATACTTGCCCGGTTGAATTTCAATTACTATCATAGTTAGGAAATTCTGATTTAAAGTGCCCTTCTAGAGTGGGATGGTGCCTGTATTTAAAAGAGTCATTTTTTTTTCTCTTGCACTTTCTAGTGTTGTTTGATACCCAGTGTCCTCTGCTAGGTCACCCTGGGTGATATCACAGACCAAATGACCACAGACATAAGGGGGTGCAGCCAGGTGCATTATGGTGCCTGTGTGCAGCTGTATTATGAAATTGAAAGGAGCTTGTAGACAGTGCAGCTTTGTCTATCCATTTGGAAATGAAAAATTCCCTAGAAGTGCCTGACCTTACCTCTTGGAGTAGACATTTGCTGCTGTTCATGGATAGGGAATGTAGCAATGGTGATTGCTTTTTAGACTTGTTACCGCTGTGCTCAGAATTATGCTCCCCAAGTCATTGTAAGTAATGCAGTTGTGTTTTAGCACTGTGAATATCCAACTACATACCCCAAAGACTGGTCTATATAAAAATGTTAGCAAAATATAGCTGTGTTTTTATATGTTACACCTGAGCAGTTCCTTTCTGGATGCTGTGCACTGGAAACTTCTGGAAATTCCCTCTCCTTTTGTAGGAGAGTCGATCTGCTGGCTTGCTTTCTTAGCACAATGTAGCCGCATAAAGCATCACTGGCTTCAATTTCCTCCTGAACCTCTTTAACTTTAATCTTGCAATCTCCTGCCCTCTCTAGTACTACTTCCCAGTTATCAGGCAAGAGCAGGGGGTCACCAGGCTTTTCAGAATTTGATTAGCGCTGTTGTTATGAATAATTCAGATTGTTTGGTACCAGCACAAGTGATCCAAGCAGCAATTTGAAAAATCTGATTTAGGATTTAATATCACTGAAAAAAAAAAAAAATTAGTGCCACTGTTGAGGGCTCTTGACTTTGTCTATTCATATTGATGAATTTAGTGCCAGTGAAAAACAAGATTGAAACAATCCAGCAAAAACAAGTGTTTCTGTGGCAGAGCCCATATTCTGTTACACCCAGGGTGCACATGCTCCTTCCTCCTTGTTCCAGTCCAGCTCTTTCACTGTGTGCCCTTTTCCTTCTGGAGAGCAAGTTCCTGAAAATCCATGTAGCTGTAGTAACATGCTGCTGTCAGTAATGGAAGGTGTTCCTCAAGTGATCATGTGCATGATGTGATTATATAGTTTTTTGTGATCCTACTAAACAGTAATTAACAGAACATTCTTCTTCCTTTGTTCTGTAAGAAATTGGAACTGCAGCAATTAACATTTGTGAGCAGAGCCTAGTTAATGACAGTGGGCTTGTCTCTGATGTAAGTTGGTGCATTTAACTCTGCCATCAGTTTGACACAAGCCTTTGTAATACTTCACCATTTGAACAAGACCTCTGCATGTTTAGGACAGTTTTGCCCTGCTTTTGTTACAGAAATAGTTGGGGGCCACTGCAGTTACTGTACCTCTTCTCTTTTTCTACCTTGTCTGAACTTTGCAGTCTCCCAGGCAGTAAGATGTTACTATTTTACGCACTGAGGCATGAGAAATCAATGGAGAGATTTTCAGGAATGACCAACACCCTGATCTTATCAGTGGGAACCCTTGGCTACTCTGGAAGATGAAGCTTCATGTCAGAAGCAAGCACAGCACCCCTTGCCTTGAGTCCCAGAGTAACCTCTCAAGGATGAGCCAGTGTCAGTGTGCTGTAACTAAGTACAACTTGGAAGCTTTCATGCTACGAAAATGTACCAAAGTCCAATTGGTAGATATTTCCAAGAAAATAAGAACCTGCTCTTCATGTTTGAGCATCTGGCTGCTGACTGTGTATTGTCTCAGATCTTCCCAGGCAGCGTTAGTTGTAGGTGCGATCTGGTACAGGCCCATCCTCAAAGGGTCCTTGCCTCCCACCTGAAAGAGCCCCAGACATGTTGGAGCCTCAACTTGGATTCTTTTGGGTGGGACAACCACAAGACAATTTCTAACTTTGTGGAGGCAGCAGTGTTTTGCACAGTGCCTGTTTGCTGTGCCTCTCTTTGCTCTGTTGGGTGTCGCAGTGGCAGCTGCTGAGGAGCCCTCTGTCCTGGCTGGTGTTGGTCAAACATTCCCTTGGCAGTGCCTGCACTGTGCACACCCAGCAATGTGCCAGGCTCTATCCCTGTCAGCTGTATGCAAATCCTCGGCACTGATGTTAATGCCAGTTTGGTTTTTATAATATGGTGACAGCAACAGCCCTCAATATTAAACACAAGAACACATACACAGTTACAGCAATGATTACTCTAGATGTTCAGCTAGTCATAATATTTGCCCTTGGCATGATAAGGAGCTTTGAATGGTAATAGCACTGTAGTAGAAGCTTGTTAAAGTGACAGTAACCCTGGTGTCAATATGGAGTGGTGCACTGGCACGTGCGTTCTACAGCTTTCTCACAGACTGCCCCTCTCCGTTTGCCGTATGCAATGTGTAGAAAGAGAAAGTGCTTGAGGATCCTGTGTGTAACCCTCTAAACTTCTTTCAGAGTTTCATCTGCTCTAAGGCAGCACTGAGACATCAGAATGAGTATAGTCATGAGGGACCTTTTTCTAGGTGAGTCTTGTTTCATTAAAATAATCCAGTCCTGATGTAGCATAATCAAGTCTCCATAGATATTGCTTTTATTTACTGACAGCATTGAGGCTCTCAGCTCCCATTCCACTTCTTTCACTAGTACCAGCTGCAAAGGGGAGCAATTAAGAGCCATGCTGTCACGTCATGGCAGCATTTTGTGTTTCGTCTTTTTGTTTTGGCTAAAGTGAAAATTTATCAGAGGAGTAACAGCAACCATCCCAAACCCTGTGCCTTTTTCCAAAATGTAACCATGTGTCATAGGTTAGCAAGCATAGTCCCGGAAGGGACGTCCTTGCTAAGGGATGCTTACAGTTTCCTCTGGGAACTGATAGAACCTATCAGCTGGCCAGTTTGAATGTGGACAATTCTCTAAGCCACTTAAAGTTGTGATCACCTCTGTTATCCACATTTAAGAATAGGCAAACTCCCCCTCCAAGCTCTCTCTCGTTTCCGGCGCTGGGACAGGTGGCTGTAGGGCTCGAGCAGGGCCCAGTGGGCCCGGCCGAGATTAACCCTTTTTATTGCTGTGAAGAGCTGAAAACCTGAGGGAAGAGAGAGAGGAGATGCTTAAAGCTGAAATTCTGTTGTGAAGCTATGATATATCAGAGTATCCTGTTGTAATTTCATGAAGATATGGGGGGTGGAGTGTTCAACTCGTGAGCAGAAGCACCTGCGCTGAGATAGGCAGATGCTGACGCAGCTGTAATTTCATGAGAAGTTTGGACAGGGAGAGATGAACCAGATGAGGACTTTTGCTCCAAACGGGAAAGGAGAAAACCTCAGTCCGTAGAGATGAACCAGATGAGGACTTTTGCTCCAAATGGGAAAGGAGAAAACCTCAGTCCCTAGAGATGAACCAGATGAGGACTTTTGCTCCAAACGGGAAAGGAGAAAACCTCAGTCCCTAGAGATGCTCCCAGAGATAGTCCTAACGATGAAGATGATGAAGACCCTTTGCTCCCAGGGAAGGAGAAGGGCCTCTGTTTTTGTTTCTGAACGGCTCAACCTTAAAATTGTACCCCAAAAAACTTCAAGAGTGGACCCTCGAAAGCAGTTGCGGGAAAAGCTGCAAGTCGGGGGAAAGGACTCACACGCAGGCAGAGAGACTCCTCTTCCTAAATGGACTGAACAATATTTGGAAGTGGGCGGCTGTCTCGTTGTGATAATGTTTTCATAGCATGAGCAAGAAGAGACTTCTCTTTCTAAATGGACTGAACAAGGTTATTATGGAAGTGGTAAACAGACTGAACATCTTAAGGGTTGTCTTTTCACATTGTCAGTGGGAGAAGGGAGGAAGGTGGGGGGAGGAGGAGAGTTCTGAAGGTGGTATAATTTTTTTTTCTTCTTTTAGGTCTGTTAATAAACTTCTTTATATTCTTTCAAGTTTGGTGCCTGTTTTGCATTTCTCCTAATTCTTATCTCACAGCAGATAAACAGTAATGAGTATTTTGGACCAAACCACTACACTAAATTGGTGTTTCCGCCCGGTTAAAACCGAACCCGCGACACCATGCAGACTGGCTTTTATTTTAGCAATTCAGTTGCGTCAGTAAGACCCAGGATACGTCTCCTGCTGTCAAGTGGGCAGAGGCCAACTCCTCGAATTTGCTGGAAAGGTCAGTGTCGTGGTTTGAAGCTGGCTAAGTGCCAGGCACCCATGAAAAAACCATCTACTTATTTTCCTCTGCTATAGCTGAGCATAGGAGGGGGAATTGAAAACTTCATTTTCATGAGTTGAGATAAAGATTATTGAAAAAAAAAACACTTTAAGGCAAAACAGGTTCAAAACTTAAACAGTATAAAGAAGATTTATTATTAACAGAATTGAAAGTAAAAAGGGTAATGAGAACCAAAGCAAATCTTCAGAACACCTTTCTTTCCCAGTCCCTCCCTCTTTCCACCAACCGCAAGGAAAAAAAATGGGATTTTGGTCAGTATTTCACTTCTTAAAAATCTTTCTTCAGTATCTTTGAGGAAAAGAGTTTCTTCTGCTGTGCCATGGGATCTTTCCCACGGGAAATAGTTCTCTGCGAACTTTTCTAGCGTGCTTTTAACTTCCACAAGCAGCCGTTCCACCTGAACCTGCTGCAATGTGAATCCCTCCCACAGGCCAAGCAGTCTTCCCACAACTGCCTAGTGTGGGTCATTGAAGTTCATGGGGTTTAGTCTTTTAAGGATGAGCTGTTCTAGTTTGGAAGGGAAGGCTCTCTTCCTCTGTCTCTAAAAGTAAGGGTAATCTCTCTCTGAGTTCCTTGCTAGATTACAGCTTTTCAGCATCCACACACTCCAGCATGAGTACTGTTCTTCACGGGCTGCGCGTGGATCTGTGCACCCCTCCATGCACCTCACAAATTACAGGGAAACAGTTTGTTATATTATAGTCCTCACCACGGCTTGCAGGAGAATCTCAGCTCTGGTGCTTGGAGCACCTTCTCCCTCTCCTTCTTCTTCACTGACCTCGGTGCTGCCATGTTGGTTCTCCTCATGTGTCCTCACTTTTCCTCTGACTTGGAAGAAAGTTGGTGT
>NW_008237265.1:3004797-3011108 GCF_000691975.1 Corvus brachyrhynchos
GGGCCCCGCGGTCCTAGCCTCGGGAGGGTCCCTGCTGGGATGGGCCCCGGTGGCTGCCTCACCACCCCTCAGGAAAAGAAAGAGAGCTTCCCGTGGTTTTTCCTTTCTTAAACACGTCCTCACAGAGGTGTTACCAACTTGTTTAATTGGGCTAGTAACCTGCCCATCGTCAGAGCCTTCAGCAATTGGCTCTGTGCCAGACATAGAAGTTTTGAGCAGCTTTTCTCCTGCACCCACCAAAAACCAGGCTGTTTTAAACCAACACAGTCAGTGCTTGGGTGCCATTGCACCCATGGGTGTCATTCAGTAAACCCAAGCCAACAATCCTCCACTTCCCAAAGCGTCATGGGCTAGTCAGAGTTCTCCTGGTGCTCTAGGTTCTTTGTCAGCTTCCAGAACTCTGATGCCTTGTTAATGCAGGGTTGTCTTTATGCAGTCACTGTTACAGCCAAGTCTGTCAACACCTGAATGCCCCTCTTATCAGGGCTTTCTTTGCAAAAACTTGTGCTGTACTTGGGAAACATTCAGCCCATGATAGTGTCTACTGGCCCTTTGGATTTTGGAAAGAGATGAAACGAAATATGTTTCAGTGGCTGAAACATTGTAATAGCTGTGCTATTGCCTTCAGGTTCTGCCAGCATGGTGTGAGGATGATCTGCAGAAGCACTGGGTTTTAGTAGACCCAGATTTTGCAGTCATGCACTATTCCTGTCTGCTGGGCATAAGGGAGACTGACTGCAGTGCTGGGCAACAGAATGTGTAAAGAGAGCTCCTTGGAAAAAAAATTTAAATACATGCCTGAAAACATGTGAATAACTACAAAAATATCAAAAATATATTAATATATGGAAGACTGATAAGTAAATGCTCTTGAATTTTTTTAAGTGCCTTTTTGTATCGAAGAGACTTCTCTGGTAAGTAACAGGCACTTCTGAATTAGTCTTTAATTTGACCCATCTTCAGGAAAGCTCTTCCCATGCATTAATGGAGCCCCATGGATCATTCAAGCCATTTGTCAGGGATTGTAACACCCGTGTCTCCTCTTCCATGGCCACTTTTCTGATGCTATTAAGACAAGAGGGATGCAGGAATCACAGGACTTAGCCCAGAACAAACACTAATGAAACAAATCTAGTGATTTCAAATGGGTTTCTTGTTAAAGCTGATGTTCTACAAGTAATAATCACATTTGGAGCAGGCTGTATTGGCAGATAATGTGCCTTTAATGCCATCTTATGACTTTGTCTTCTTTTCATCATGAATAACTGAGATTAGAGCCCATTATTTGCCCAGGAAACCCACAAAAGTCCCTAACTAAATGTAGTCACCTGAGTATCTTCACCCAGGAGAAAAGAGTTGCTTCCTTGAAGCCATTTTGTTGAATATTTAGTGTGTATTTTTATTCCATTCTGTGTTTAATATGCAATATTTCAGTTTCCAAATATATTGATATGTGCTTCTTTTAAAGGTTTGGAACAGCTCTTTTTAAAATTGAGTTTCAATTTTGTTTTACTTTTGAAAAATTAATGGCCACTAGGCAATTCATTTATCTTAAAAAAGAATATGTGAGGGGTTTGAATAATTTGACAAAAGACAGAATTTTCTGATTTGAGACTATCATGTGCATAGTTTGTTGTGAAATTTGAAAAATATGCAGCAGTTAAACTCTGAGCCAGCAGATATTTCTTTTTCTAGACATAAATCAAATGAGACACTGACAAGATACTTGTTTTATAGTCCTTTACCATCTTGAGTGCATGTGTCCAGCTACTTAACTAATGCTAGAGGTTGTGAGTGTCTATTAAATGTCACAAAGTTCAGTGTGTTCATGCAGATTAGTTATGTTAGTATTTTGCAGTTCAAGTTCATACATGCTATAATCTTATGCTTATTTCAAAATCACTGAAGCATTACAGGGTGATTGTAATTATCCCAGAAATAGCTATTATGCATGCACAGAAATAGAGTTAAAATATTAAAGTTTGGAAGTGTATCAAGCATGTCTTAATATGGAATTGCAACATTTAGCCACATTTAACTCTGTATTCAAGTGATGTCTGGCCTTAGCCATCCAATTGTAATTTCCAGTTTCCTGTTCGTAGCACTAGTTTTGATTGATCTAGTTTGTTTCAAAACACAGGGGGGCTTTTGTCCTTTCTTATTTTTATATTTGTGTTTGTGCTATCAGTTCAGGCCAGAATAAGGGTGACCTGGTTTTCTTTCACACACCATACTAAAATGTACAAGAGAAGTTGTACCACCTGCAACAGCTGCGATAGCATCAGCTGTGGCATTTTAAGACGAATAATGGGAGCGCAAAATCACTGCTTCCTTGCTGTAACTTCGTAAGAATTGTGATGGATGTCAATCACAACTCAAGATTCTTTCTCCTGCTTTTTACAGAAATGCAGATCAGAAAAGGATGTATCCAGTCCCAAGATATTACAGTCTAAGTTACCTTAATTTATAATAAAAATAAGCACACAGGGTTATTATGGTCTGATATAATACAATGAGGTACTTTTAGAAGGAACTGACTTCTAGACAAGTGTGATAATATATTTTTATATGAATAATAAAATTAATTTTAAATTAAGAAAAGTGAACTTGGTTATTTGCAGTTGTGAAACACCAGTACTGAAACTCCAGTAAAGCCTTGGGTATTCTGGAGTCTTTTGTTAAGGAGTAGTAGCTTGTCATGAAAACCCTGACTGGTAATTGTGCTGTGTGACTTTTTATCATCCTGTCTCTCCACTGGGCAGTTTGCCATCAGTGTGTGCTACAGCAAGCTCTAGCTGGATAAGCTTAGTGGAAACAGCATGTTTTAAGCAAATTTGTCCTGAGCACAATGTTCTTTAATACCTTTCCTGTATGATTAGTAGTAGTTTAAAAGGGGTACTGCACTGGATGGGCAAGATTCAAAGCTCGGGGAAGCCAATCCTATTGATTGCAGAGGTTCACATCTGTCATGTCTGTTTCTTAGAAAAGGGTCTCAACAGATCTGTCTCTCATTTCCCTTCCTTCAGGGCAGAGTGAATGTCTCACTCCTGCGGCCTCACCTCGAGTACTCTGGGCAGTTTAAGGCACCAGAATATAAGAAAGATAGAGAGTGCTCAAAGGAGGGTACAAAGATGGGGAAAGGCCTGGAGGGGCCACACGCGGCTGAGGCACTGTGTCTGTTCAGCTGGAGAAGGGGAGACTGAAGTCAGACCTCACCAGGAGCTACAGCTCTTCCAAGGGGCAGTGGAGGGGCAGCTCTGATCTCTGTGACCAGGGACAGGACCTGAGGGAACAGCTGGAGTTGGGTCAGGGGAGGTTTAGGTTGGATATCAGGAAAAGGTTTTCCTTCCAGAGGGTAGCAGGGCACTGAACAGGCTCTCCAGGATTTGGTCACAGCCTCAAGGCTGCTAGAGCTCAAGGAATGTTTGGAGAACACTCTCAGGCATAGGATGAGATGGTTGGGGTGTTGTGGGCAGGGCCGAGAGCTGGACTCAATGATCCTAATGGGTCCCTTCCAGCTCAGGACATTCTATATTATATGATTCTAAGTGTCCCACTCCAGGATCATCTGTGCCAGATCCAGCACATTAGTCAGATCCATGCTTTGCTGCTCAGCTGGCTGGGGCAGAGGCTTGCAGAGCTGAGGCAGCTCAAGACAGCAGTGCTGCTCAAAAATGCACTGCCTGACAAGGGTGCTTCTCCTAAAGACTTCCTTCATCTGGCTTGTGATTCAGACTGGTGGTGAAATCCAAGGAGTGGATTTCACTCCAGCTAGGAGTTTTTGCTAGGTTTTGAAAATATTGCTCAGTATTGCTGTGTTCCCGTTGGTGTCAGGACCTGAAATGGATGCTAGGATGCTGACTGGAGAGGAAAGTGGTGGTGTCACTACAGATGCCAAGATCTGTAACTTTCCTTGGGAGGTCAAAAAAAGTTGGGATCAGCTAGGAATTTTTATGTAGAAACATTGCTGTTTTCCAGAGACACAACTCCCAACATCCCTTGAAGATTTATATCTCTTTGTTTACTGCTGCCTTTGTATCCAGCTTTTGGTAATTTCTGACATCTGTGTGTGGTCAGCCCAGTGACACCAGTCTGTGATTATTATAGCACCCTTCTCAGCATGCAATATCCACAGGAGGTTTTCAGTGGTGTATTATTGTGTAAGTGCAAAAGGAAGTACAGCTTTTGAAGGGGAAAGCAGGGAGAGAAAGAGATGTAAATTGTACCAGCAGGTTAGGCTTAGAGCCATTGAATGGCGGGTGTTTGTGGACAGGTGATGAGGAATCAGTCAGTGGCTAAAATTCCTGTGGAAGGAAAAAAAAGTCATGATGCTGTCATTTCAGTGCCTCTCCAGTTACAGTGTGCCCTCAAGTCTGTTGTCCTGCCTGTGCATTGTCTCCCCTGAATAGCCTGGCTTTTCTTACTAAGGAGGGCCTTGGGGCAATGGACTGCCTGGTGCTGAGTTTGTGCAGTGTCTCTGATGTGGGGCTTGGTCTCAGTTGAGGTCTCATAGATGTAGTGTGTGGGGCCAGCTCCAGGCTCAGGCATAGCTCCCCAGCCCCTCCTTGGCCCAGCAGGACCAAGGTGGCACAGTGGTGGCACAGGGATGCTCATTAGGACAACGTCCCTCATAGCATGCTTTAAGTGTTGGTCAGCCCTGAAGTGGTCAGGTAGTTGAACTAGATGACTGTGAAAGGTTCCTTCAACCAAAATAATAATATTCTATTCTATTCTATTCTATTCTATTCTATAGGTGTTGTTGAATAACCCCTTATTCTGTGGAACACAGAGTGAGAGAAGATGCCCATTTCCCATACATCATTTCTAGAGGGGTCATGCTCAATTTTGTGAGCAAAACTCATGTTAATCTTTTGCTTAAGCATGAAGACAAATGTGTGTTGTATGTATGTGAAAGGTAGGGCTCTCCAGTGGCTCTTACAGTTCAAAGAATACCACAAGCAAAACACTGTACAGCCCAACACTGTGTCCAACTTCAATTTTCTTGTCAGTAGCTGTGGGCAAATCATTACATGTTTCTGGCCTCCATGTCCCCATCTGCTGCTGAGGATAGTGGAGCTCTACTTTAATGTGATAGTGTGCAAATGCTTTGAGATGCTTGTGTGGGAAAGGCTTCCACTCAAGTTATTGTAGCATGCTCTACTTTCCCTTTAAATATGGGAGTATGCCTAGTGTATCACAAGGTTTTGTGGGCACACCTTTTTCTGTAGGTAGTCAATTCCATCTCTTCTACAAAAGAACGTGTTATGGCTGGGAATCTATTGATTGAAAGGGGAGCTAGGTCAGAGCACTTATGCTTTTATTAATGATCCTGACAGCTCAATATGAATGGAGAATGGCTTGTAATTAGGTTTGCAACCGTTATTGATTGTTGTCATTTTCAGCGTCAATTATCTTACTACTTGGGAAAAAAATAGTCCAGAAGCTCCTCAGGAATGCACAGAGTGAGAGAAGATGCCCATTTCCCATACATCATTTCTAGAGGGGTCATGCTCAATTTTGTGAGCAAAACTCATGTTAATCTTTTGCTTAAGCATGAAGACAAATGTGTGTTGTATGTATGTGAAAGGTAGGGCTCTCCAGTGGCTCTTACAGTTCAAAGAATACCACAAGCAAAACACTGTACAGCCCAACACTGTGTCCAACTTCAATTTTCTTGTCAGTAGCTGTGGGCAAATCATTACATGTTTCTGGCCTCCATGTCCCCATCTGCTGCTGAGGATAGTGGAGCTCTACTTTAATGTGATAGTGTGCAAATGCTTTGAGATGCTTGTGTGGGAAAGGCTTCCACTCAAGTTATTGTAGCATGCTCTACTTTCCCTTTAAATATGGGAGTATGCCTAGTGTATCACAAGGTTTTGTGGGCACACCTTTTTCTGTAGGTAGTCAATTCCATCTCTTCTACAAAAGAACGTGTTATGGCTGGGAATCTATTGATTGAAAGGGGAGCTAGGTCAGAGCACTTATGCTTTTATTAATGATCCTGACAGCTCAATATGAATGGAGAATGGCTTGTAATTAGGTTTGCAACCGTTATTGATTGTTGTCATTTTCAGCGTCAATTATCTTACTACTTGGGAAAAAAATAGTCCAGAAGCTCCTCAGGTATGCCGAGCAGAGCCTCTGGCCTGCCTTTCTGCTTCTGCAGGGAAGATTGAGCTGATTCTCATGATCAAATGGAGGCCTGTCAGCTGTGTGGGTTGGACTTTTAGTTCAGTGATGCTGGCTGTGCTCTCTACCTCCTGCATGGCATCTGAGTTCATTGGCTGTCATTCCAGAAAGGATACACCCAT
>NW_008237265.1:3011156-3012194 GCF_000691975.1 Corvus brachyrhynchos
GCTAAATCCCTATGTCTTAGATGGAGAGCCAAGATTAATGGTAGTTATTTGTCAGCTGATAACCACTGAAAAGAAAACATATTTGTCTCTCACCCCTACAATCAATGTTGTATAAAGCCATGCATATAATGACTTGGAACAAATGAGAATATCATGGTATGAGCTGACAGAACTGAGATACAAAATACACAAAACTCCTTTGAAAAGTCTCTGTGATTTCAACAGCCAGCAGTACTGATCACTCGACACATCTCTAAGATCAAGGTTGTTTACAAACAGATTGGGGAGCAAAGGAAAGGTGTGTTTTAAAAACAGCAGCAAAGTCCAAGTCGCTCTTCAGTTGTGGTGACATGGCTCGTAAAGGAATTTTGTGGGTGGTTGTTTCAGAGGAGAAGAAAATCCGTGTGGTTTGTGTTTGCTGGGGTCACTGCACCTCCATCAGCACCCTGGGAGAGCAAAGCTGCTGGAAGCAGTGGCTTTGGAGGTTTAGAGGGCATTCCAATGACTGGGAAATATTGTTCCTTTGTCTCCTGCATTCAAAACAAAACAATAAGAGTTCTGGAGAAAAAAAAATTCCTCAAATGCCTGGGATTTTTCAGAGCCTTTTGCAGCAAGGGCATTTTGCTGAAGTGGTGCTGAGTATTGAATTTTTTCCAAATGGAAGTTTCCTTGAATCCAAGAAGATAAAGTGTTTCCAGTAAATAATAAGAGAAACAAAAGCAACTGTTTTTTCCCTTTGGTCAACTTCTGCTAGATCTTAACGTTTTTGTTTTTCTACCATTTCTGTTTTGATTAGTATGGAGCATCTCATTCCACAGTTGTATTGGGTTGACCCTGAGTTGATGGACAGTCTTTAAGACCAATTACGCTTCTCACAATTTACATATTTAAACCGCACGGAAAGGCGGGACTTCCCCTTTTTTGTCGGAGCTCGCCTGCTGGGAGGTGGGGGGGGCTCCGAGCCTCCCGGCCCCACCGGGCCGGGGCCACTGCCCCTTTCCCCCTTTCCCAACGCTGCGGCACGGCCCCTGGATCACC
>NW_008237265.1:3012765-3022277 GCF_000691975.1 Corvus brachyrhynchos
GTGTGTTTCCGGGCGGGTCTGCTGTTAGTGGCAGTTTGGGAACCATGTGCAACTGAAGGAAAACCACCCTTTTTTTTAAGCATAAGAGAGAGACATTTCAAGAACTGGAACACTGACTAACATCCCATGTTCTGTTATCCCTTGTGTGAGCTGGGTAAAAGGAGAGAAGTGCTGGAAAGGGGCGGGGGGGCGCGGGATTTGCTTTAATTTTGTTTTGTTTTCTTCTCTTTACTTTTAATTCTATTAGTAATAAAACTCTTTCATTGTACTGCAACTGTTTAAGTTTTGTGCCTGCTTTGCTTTTCTCCTAATTCTTATCTCACAGAAGGAAAATAAGTAAGTAATGAATATTTTGAACCAAAATCACTACATTTAATTGGTGTTTCCGCCTGGTTTCGAACTCAACCCGCTACAACAGTGGATTTTTTTTAAGAACAAAGACCCCCTCTGACCTGGATTTGGATGCATCTGTGACAGCCGACTTCACTGGCTGCCAGCTGAGCATAGTGCATTTAATTGATGAAATAATAATGATGTACCATGCCTGAACTTGCTGCGACGACCACTTGAAGCAGAAGCCACAGTAAATCAGGCCAGTGCTGCAGCATCCCAGTGGTCACAGTCCATCCGCTGACTTGGTGCATGGAAGATACCAACTTCCCAATCACATCCCCACAGGCTTGCTTCATTCTCGTGTAATATTCTCCTCTCCTTCCTTTAAATAATAGCCAAATTAAAATCTGTAACTCTTTTGTAAAGAGCAACATTTTTATGCATCCTCTTAACTGCCCAGTGCATTAGGGTGATTAAAACAGAGCTTTCCTTTTCTAAACTGTCTCAGTGGAGAGACAGGCTACAGTAGAACTGCTAAATAGATACATTGGCAGAGCAATCTCTGCCCTGGCAGTTCTTTAGTCTGATTACTGGGGCATGTTCCCTCCAGGAGCCCGAGCCTGCATGTCCTTAACTTCCAAACTGCAATTTTCATTGATAACTAGGGCTTCAGCCCTGCAATTTTTAAATGGGGAAAATCTCAGCAAACTTCATATCAAGACTCAGCCTTTTTGTGTATATCATAAAGATTAGTGGAACATAGCAATGGTTTGTTGTTGTAGTGGTTTAATGAGGGGAATAGATTTGGAGGGGGTTTTGTATGGCTTAATTAATATTACATATTGGTTTAATGTTGCAAAAGGGGACTTTAGGAAGATAAATATTTTGCCTCTAAAGTCCCCCTAGGTGTCCTTTGCCTTGAAAATGGGGGTTTTGTTTTCAGGACCAGTGTGGAGTAAGTACAGGACATGGAAGAAGAAATGGCTTTCTTAGGCCTTTGTTAGAATTTCAGGCTGTTTGTCTTTTGGTTTTTATTCCTCCCCCCCACCCCCTCCTGCTCAGACATGACAAAATGTATCAGTTAACTGCAGCAAAGAGATCAAAGCAGTTCTTACTTTGCAAAAAGGAATATTTATGCTCAAATAGTGTCTTTTAGAGCTGATAGTTTCTTTCTAAAAGTATTACAATGTCCTTTTTTTTCTTTTAAGAAAATACTTAATCTCACCCACTGGTGATTATTAAATGAGCAAATGAAGTTCAAGAAAGAGTATTTTTTTCTCAACACAAGACACTTGGTAAATTGCATGGAGTAAGACAGCTATGTACATGTATCAGTAATAATTACCATGGTTGGGTGTGCAGTTTATTCCAAGCAGACTGGTAGTGGAAGGACTTGAGCAGATATACTGAAGACCTTGATACTTTATCGTGATGGTCAACTGCTGCAGGAGTTTTTGTAAACTGTAAGGAATTTTGCAAGCATTGTGAGGTGTAGTATTCCAGGAGTTGAGGATCACTTAGAAGTTCATTTGATTTGCTTGAGACTGTTTTGGGATTGGTAACCTTGGCTTTACAAATTCTATTCCACAGAATATTATTTTCCCTTAGTCGTCCCATATAAACCTTTTAAATGTCAAGGAAATAAAACCACCAGGTTGAGAGATGAGGACTTTGCTGTGAGTTTCAATTGTGCAATGTTTTGCTGTTTACTGATTTTACCTTCCACTCTAACCAGGGTTTGTGCTTGTAGACCTGCAGCTGGAATGCTTTAAATCTTCTGTTCACAGTTGCTTATAGAAAATGCTGTTTGAGCAGTAGAGTATGGGGTGGGAACCAGGACTCTTGGATTCTTCCTGCAGCCATGTGGGTTTTTCACTGTGGTCATTATCTGATTCTTGGAGAAGGCATTCCCTTAATCTTCAGCAAGAAGTCACATATGGCTTTGACTGCATCATTCTGTTTATTGGCATTTTTAAAGAAGGATCCGAAGTGCTGAAAGCACTAATTTATGTTTCTGAGACATCAAAGATACGAGAAGGAAGGAGTTCCCTAGAACACTGTGTCACAGTAGTTACTGTTGTCTGCATTTTCTGCCTCTCAAAACTGAGGTGTGCTGCTCCACTCAGATGTTTTGGTTAAGGCGCTCATGTAGTCACATAAGCAACTTGGAAGTTGTGGCTTGTCTGTGTTACAAATGTGGTAAAGCTGTTGGTGTTTTGGCTGTGATGCTTGAGCAAATAAAAGTCCAGCTGCGCTCTTGTGAATAACTGTACTAACTGAGTAACTTCTGGACTTTCAAGACCTCAGAGTCACCTCTCAAAGCTCGGTGCAGATCTTCAGGAGCTCTTCAGTGGCATCAGCAATTATAAATACATACTGGCATGATTTCATGAACTTTAACAATTAGGAGTTGGCTTTGTCTTCTTTTCAGTTTGCCACACACCATATGTGACCTCTTCGCTGCTTAAGAACAGTTGTCTTAGGACCATAACAGAATGCATGGCTCTGGTGTCAGTTCTATTAAATTAGGAATGGCCCTGTTGACAACAGTAATTTTACCCATGCAAACCAAATGCTAGGGGAGAAAAGTTGGGTCAGCAATCTTAGAATTCCTTTTTGAGCTGTGTAAGTCCTCAAAAATGGGCATGAGTGAGATGTTACATTGTAGGTAGATATTACTCAAATTATTTCAAAGTGATCAGATGTTTAGAGTCAAGGCTTTGTTTGCCCTTTTTCTTATATCATGATCTTTTGGAATGGAAATGTCACTTAACTGCCAGAATTGACATGTCTTCACATGGCTTTAGTGCTCTGTTCCAGTGTCCAGCAGCATTATGATAGCATGTCAGTAGCTGGAAATTGATCTGTCAGTGCTTGAACTGAGTGAAATAGAAGCAAACGGTAGGAAGAGTGAGTATTATTGACTTAAAATTTATTTCTTATTGGCCTTGGTATCTTAGACAGTGTATTAGGATGAATGAGGCATTCCCCATAACGACGCAGCTTTCAGTTAATGGTATTTGTTTTGCAAATGTAATCTTATATTACAAAGAAATACCCATGTTACTCCATTACTTTTAGTTCCATACACATCCTGTAAAAATGCCAAGAGCATCCTAATAGGGACTAAGTTCCATCTGGCATCAAGTCTTGCCCTTCACACAAACTCTCCAGCCTGGGCAATCTGCCTGCTAGGACATCCCTTAGCAGAGCATCTTGCTTATTTATTATTATTATCCACTCAGCACTGTGGTTCTCTGAGAGCACAGAATGAAGTCAGAGGATTTTGAGATGCTGCCTCAAGACTGGCTGATTTTCTGTCAAGCTAAGGAATTGTGACAGAAATGTAGGTTACTTTGACACTCCGCTTCTCCCCGGCTTTCAGGCTGTGGTACAAGTTCAAGCAGCCTTCAAGCCACTGTCCCAGCTGGAAATTGAAAAGGGTACAGACTCTGCCTTGCTGAGTGTATGTATGAGCTGGAACTGTGATGAATTGCATTTTTCAAAACACAAAATAAGTTAATATTTGGTGGAAATATCACAGGATTAATAATGCTTCTGTAGCGGGTTGGGTTTATAACCAGGCGGAAACACCAATTTAGTGTAGTGGTTTGGTCCAAAATACTCCTTACTGTTTACCCTCTGTGAGATAAGAATTAGGAGAAATGCAAAACAGGCACCAAACTTGAAAGAATATAAAGAAATTTATTAACAGACCTAAAAGAAGAAAAAAAAAATCATACCACACCTCTGAAGGTTCTCCTCCCCCCACCTTTCTCCCTTCTCCCAGTGACAATGTAAAAAGACAACCCTTGAGGTGTTCAGTCTATTTGCCACTTCCATAATGACCTTGTTCAGTCCATTTAGGAAGAAGAGTCTCTCTTGTCCATGCTATGAAAACATTATCACAACGAGACAGCCACCCAGGTTGGTTCTCTGCTCGCATGTGAGTCCCTTCCCACGACTTGCAGCTTTCGAGGGTCCACTCTTGAATTACTGGGGTAAAATTTTAAGGTTGAGCTGTTCAGAAAAAAAAGTTCTCTTCACCCATCTCTGGGAGCATTTCATCTCTAGGAACAGAGGCCCTCCTCCTTCCCTGGGAGCAAAGGGTCCTCCTCATCTTCATCTCTAGGACTACCTCTGGGAGCATCTGTAGGAACTGAGGTTTTCTCCTTTCCCATTTGGAGCAAAAGTCCTCATTGCTTCCATCACTCCCTGTCCAAACTTCTCATGAAATTACAGCTGCGTCAGCATCTGCCTATCTCAGCGCAGGTGCTTTTGCTTACGACTTCACAACACTAAAAGGGTTAATCTCACCTCGGCCTTGCAGCTGGAATGTGGCTTATCGCTGTTGGTCACATGATCTTTTGCCGGATAACAGGGCAGCTTTAGCTGAATCTTGGCCGAACTGGAGAGGAGGAGCTGGGCTGTTCCAGCTGCCCACAGCAGGGCTGTGGGTAGGGTTCCGCGGGTGGAACAGAGCCCATCAGCTCCAGGATGGCCATGGCCTGGCCCAGGCCCGCTGGCCCCCGCACGGGGCCCGCAGCCAACTGTCCCAGCCCCGGAAACGAGAGAGGGCGACGCCCACGGTTTGTCTGTAAGTGTGGATCACAGAGGCGGTCACAATTTTAAGCAGCTCAAAGAATTGTCCATATTCAAACTGGCCAGCTGATAGGTTCTGTCAGGTCACGGAGGAAGCTGTAAGCACCCGTTTGCAAGAGCATCACTTCCGGGACTATGCTTGCTAACCCATGACAGCTTCCCCTGTTTTCAGCTCTGAGAAGTCTGTTTTTAAATCAGCTGAAATAGAAGTTTCAGTTTGGAAAAAGAGAGAGAGTTTGGAAGTGAAAGGCTGGCAGAGTTTTGACAATGGCCTTAGCATGGAGTTTAGCTTTAGCTATTACAAAAAAGGACCGTATTGATGAGTAGGTGATAGGGAGCAGAGGTAACAAGATGGTGCAGGAAACAGCAAGGTATAAACACCTCCTCACTGGAGAGGATACTCACAGAGGTTCATGTCTCACCTTCTGATGGTATGGAATTATCTGTCTGGAACTGAGGACCTTAGAAAGCCAGTTTTTGAAGTTTCTATTTAGCGTTCATGCTATATTGTTGAGTAATGGAGAATCAGGGAAAGCAACAAAATGTCTTTAAACCCCTTCCATGGTACCTGAAGCGATTCTTCCCTGCTTTCCTTCATATTAAGCAAGGATGTGCCTCTCCAGTGACTGAACAGGATTCTAAAAATGTACAACCTGTCTTAGAATGCCCAAGGGACGACAAAAATACAGAGAAGCAGATAGAAAAGCTCTAGTCAGATTGAGATAACACAGGAGAGAGAAGGGGCTGGGGGGGGGGGATGCAGGGAGGGAGGGGGGAAGAAAAGGAAAGCACCTACTAAAATTGTACCTTAAATGTGAAGAAGTGGTGCTTATATGAAGTGTCAAGGGATCCATATCCACAAGTTACAATAATGCAGTTTTTAAATTGAGTTTCTGTGGCAGACCAGCTGAATAAAATTGCAAAGCTGTGCTTCAGTTGTGTAGTAAGTGGTGCATGTGGTGTGAAAGACAAGCTGCAGCATAACAGACTCCTCTATGCACAAAGAGTTCTGTATTCTGATGAACTCAACAGCAGGTGATGGTAAATATTGGTCCAAGATACCTGATCATTAGAATTTAATGTGTTCGTTAATCATACTGAGTTTAGCCATTCTTTCTACTGAATTTATTGGTTTACTTTTGGAGACACTCCTATGGAATTATTATCCTGTGTCCTACTGGCATGAGTTGCAGAATTACTGGGGATTCTGATGAGATGTAAGGGCATGAGCGAGAGATTGGCGTTGGTGAGAATAGAATCAGCTTTTGCTTCCTTCTGGACTTTCAGGGTCAGTTCCAGAAGTGAGCACCTCTAATCTGAGTTTTTGGCAGGACTAGGAACGGAACAAATTCTGCCATGGTTCATTGGTCACCCCAAATTCATTTGGAGAACTTTTGGCTTGTGTTTGTCACAGGGGTGGCTCCCCCATGGCTCCCCTCACCCCTCCATTCTGTGGCAGAGCTGCCCAGCTATGAAGGAGCAGCATGACCTCAAGATCAGCTGCTGGAGTGACTTGGGCAGTGGTGCTGCTAGGGTTCTTGTTGTGCACACCTAAAGCATTGCCTGTCATTTTCAGGTATTTGCCCCATGGTTTTTCCTACTATAGTTTACAGACATCAACAAGACCTTCTGAGTTTTTTTATTTTGCTTTTAAATTTTGTTTTCACTGTAAAGTCTCTTGGTTGTTGAAGTGAAATAGTGGAAAAGTCACATTTACTTTGGGCACGGCTGCATGTCCAGTAGGTGTTCTGGGCTGATGTGAGCTCAGACATCCTGTTATTGCAATTCCAAGAGTTGCTTGGGGAGATACTCCAAGTTGTCCCACCATGTTTTGGGTGATCTGGTTCAGTGATTTAGGGGTTACAGTGGCAGTGATCCCTGGGGACTGGATACAGGGACTGGATGGTCTTAAAGGTCTCTTCCAACCTTGATGATTCTGTGAATGGTTTTATCACAGATCTTACAGTGGTGAATACTTTTCAGATTAAGGCTCATCTTTTGTCAGCAAACATTAAACTTTCATGCTAAACAAAGAAAAGTTTTTAGCTTGTCTGATGGTGGAGAGAAGCTCAAAAACTCAATTCATTTACAGGACCCCTCCTGTAAGTATTTTGCTCATATCTTACAGTTTTCAAGCTCATTTCTGTTCCTCTGTGTGTGGGAAGGGGCTTGGTCTTGCATTTCTGAATGTTTGGAGCTGCCAGTGTTGCTTTTTATATACCAGTGCAAGACTGTAATCTGAGGTTTTTAGGCTTTTAACCCTCAATGAAATTGAAGAGAGGACAAGCACCTTTCAAAATCTGATCTCTATCTTCATACCAGCTTGTTCCTTCACAGCCCATGCAATGATTCCTTTGAAAGCAATGTAAGGGGTAAGATTCTTTTGAAGGGAAAGAAAAGTTTCTAAAATCCCTGAAAGAATTTAGGATCATCTATGTTGTCTATTCTGAAGGCTTCCCTGAAGTGGAAGTAAGTTAGTGAGAAGACATGAACTGAAGCTTTTTATTTTCAAATTGCAGTCACAGCCATAGCAATTTACTGCATCCAGCTTGCTATTTTTGCCTGTGATGTTTGGAGTAATAAACTCCTTTTAAGATGTAATTTCCAGAGTACTCTTTGTAGTATCCGCAGTGATTCTGGCTCTGGAAATGCTAGGAAAATTTGGAAAGTTAAGGTTCGGCATTCTTTCTGGTGCCAGTCAGATGGGAACTTACTGTCAGAGTTCATAATGTCCCTGCCAAGTTGGTGGTTTTTATTCTGGTGATGGTAACTTGAAACAGTATTGAGGATTAAATTTTTCCATCCTCACTTCTTACTTGTGCTGCCTTCTTAAAAGCAAAACTGTTCATAAGAATTTGGGAGTGGAGTGGCCCATAACAGGTCCAGGGGAAGGGCATTAGAGCAGGGCAGGGAAACAGGGAAACTCCACTCAGCCTCCCACAATTTGTGGCTCAGGGACTTCCTGAGCGAGAGGTGGTCTTTCTGTAACGTCTCTGTACTAGTCCTTAGCAATGCCTTTATTTAAAATTCAAGTAATCATTTGCGTACTTGGACTGGAAATAATTTTGGAGGCATATTTATATTGAAGGCAGGGATAACTTAGAATATATTTCTATGTGTGAATCACCACAGGTAGCATATCTAGTTGTGCTCAGAAACACAAACCCATATCTGCTGCCTTCATTACAGTATTACACTTGAGGGGAGAAAGTGAGATGAAGAAATTAAACTCCACAGCCAATTAATGAAACAAATGGAATTATCTGTGGATTTACAGCCAGTTTTTCCAAAGCAGTCAGTACTCAAAGCTCTCACTGAAGAGGATAGTTGGATTTTCTAAGCAGCTCAGTGCCCGCTCTGTGAAGCCTTTTTAAAAATTTGCCTTAGACCCTTAGTGAGGGGTTTCTGAAGGCTTAGCCTGTAGGTTTGCAGGCTGAGGAGCCCTGGCAGATGCTCAGGAGTAATTTCTTGTGCTCTTTAGCCTCTTACGATGAGCCCCATGTTGTGATGATGCGGGTGGGTGGCAGAGTGGGGCAGAGCAGGGTGAGGGAGTTGAAGGCAGATGAAGTGAAGCCTTGTGTGGGATTGACCCACACAGGGCATGGGGCCTCTCACCGGCTGAGCAGGTTACTGCTGCGGCTTTCCCACCCCTCGTGCTTTTCCTAACCAAAGGCACACTGTTTCTGCTTGGAGACTTGTGGTCTCCTCACAGTGGGGATTTTCTTGTTATCCATGGCTAGAAGGTAGAAGAGCTGGCTGATAAGTTACAGCTCACTATCCTCAAAGCACTCTTCTGCCCAACTGTTTTCACATCTCCTACACTTCTGTGCAGCATTTGCTTGCCTCAGGACTTGCTGAGGGATTTTCCAACCATTTGCAAAGTATGGGTGCATGTTGGAGAAGTTTGAGGTGACAGAACTCAGCCAGTGGTACAGTGAATGTAAACATGCAGACAACCTGTGGGCCAGCACCAGGTCAGGTTGGAAATGCACACGTGATAAATGTAGAGCAAACCCTTGCTAAATCATCACTTGACCTACAAATCCATGGAGCAGTGCTTCTATCCAGCCATGCAGGTGTGGTGCATCTCCTCTGGTCTCTTCCCGTGGCCGTGATCAGATGGATGGAGGAGTGGGGCTTTCCTGGGTCACCCAATGTGCTCAGGCAGTGGGGCTGGTGCATTGTGATTTACTGCTGCCCTAGATCAGCAGCAAATTACTAGCCGTGAAGGGGAGGCTGAGATTTGATTCTCTTCCAACACTGATGCTGAGGAGTATCCATGGCGCTTGGGGCAAAGATCCAATTTGGCTCTCCATTGTCAGAGCTGGGGTTTCCACATGGGATCATTAACACGCACATAAATGTAAACAACAAACCCAGGATTTATAGGGACTCACATGCGAAGTGCAAGTAAATAAAAATTGATCTCTAAGCAGAAAGAAAGTTCTTCAGCTATGGGCACAATCTTATTTTCAAATAGCTACAAATATGAAATTACTCATTAATTGACTGTGCAGCTTTATGAGGATGAGCATATGGCTAAAAAACCTTTCTCCCTTATTCTGCAGTATGCCACC
>NW_008237265.1:3022432-3053966 GCF_000691975.1 Corvus brachyrhynchos
CCCCCCCCCGCCCCAGTGATAATCAGTCTGTGTTTAGACCTGGAAATTCAATGCACCATAAAAGCTATTAGAATCCTCTGGTGTTGTGAAGCATAAAATCTTTGCAATATCAAGCTTGTGATTCCACTATATCAATTTAATAAAGATTAGAACCAGTTCTGGTCTGGTTCAAAAATTTGAAGAGAGAAATTTCTAAATGAAGACCAGAAAAGTTTCTTGTTTGGCACAAATGCCTGTGACAGGACCAATGGATTGAAGGGATTGTGTTGGAAAATGGAAACAAAATTTCAGAGATATTTTTGTTAAGTGTGCCTGTTTTTCAACCAGATCTTTACACATTAACAGAAAGCAAAGTATGATAACTCTGTGCTCTGCAATGGCATACACAACACATGGATTTCCAAACAAGTATGTGCAAACACATGATTAACAAAGCAAATTGTTACTCAAATTAATCCAAAAGCAGATTTTTCACTAAACCTCTTACAGGAAACAAAAGTACATTTCATAAAACTTCCTGTATCAACTGTGTAATTGCACAGGTTGTACTGTTGTCTTGGGGCTGAGCTGTTTCTGGCTGTGCAAGCAGGTGGAGGGAACACTTTTTTGCGTGCTCGCATCTGTATTTGGAAGCCGTGGCTGCAGTCAGTGGGGATCAAGGAGGGAGGGATGTGCAGATGGTTGGAGGAGCCCTGAGCAGGGCAATGGAGGAACAACTCTGCTGCATTTTTCTGCGGGCAGAAATTCCCAGCAAACTAAGGAGTGGAAGAAGCCATCCAGAGGCATACGCCTACAAAGCTGCCTTGGTCCCAAACCACAGATGAGCTTCTGTAGCTTTTCATGGGGAGAAGGGCTGAAGTCTTTGTGCTCACCTGCTGATGCTCTGTTCCAACTTCCAGTGGGTGCTCACTTGCCTCCCCCTCTCCTGCGAATACTTCCTCACTCACCTCCTGCTTCAATGCAGGTCTTTATACAACTTTGAGTTGTGTGGTGATTAAGGCAGACTTGGCCCCCAGTTCCCTCTCAGCATGAGAAGGAATGAGAGATAGTTGAATACTCAGCCTAGTTGTACCATTTCTTTCTAATTTCTGACCTTTAAGCGAAAGCTGAGCTGTCCATGGCAGGACAGTAATGAGGTTTCCTATATTTCAGTAATTGCTGATATATGGAGAAGCCCTGTTTTTCAGGGGGAATGGGTTTCAAAGTAAAGTCTGTCTCATCAGGGAGTTGAAGTGCATATTTTTGTTCACCTCAAACAGTGCTAACAAAAAGCAAAAGATTGTAGCATGACCATTAAAAGGGAGCTATAACATTGCTGCTTATTTTCTCCTCTAGAAATAGGGCAAAAAATACCTGTCTTCAGTTGATGAACTCTTGTGTGGTGAAAAAGGCAGAAATAAATGTCACCAAAATGTTTCTGGTTGGCCCCCGTCTATCTGTGTAATGCCTTTTATGTAAGTAAGCAGCGAGGTCAAAGGAGTGGGAATTAACACTCATTGCCCTGGACTGTCACTGGTATATCTGGTTCTCCTGAATCCAAATGTTCTGCACCACTAGCTAGGCCGTGGGTGCTCCTAGAAAAATAGAAGTTTCACAATTACCTTACTGGGTCTCTGGAAACTCACACAGTCCCCTTGCAAGCACCCAGGAAAGCAGGGAAAAGGAACTGGTCCCTGGTGTTCAAAATCCACACTTTGAGAGTGACACATGACTTAAAGCTGCATGGACATTTTGCCTAATGAAGGAACCCCATATCTTCTGAAGAGTCATAAAAAGTGATAAATACCAATATTTCTGTCACTAAATGATATCATAACTGGAGCTAAATCGCCACATGCAATGAGTAAATTAAATATTGACTATTTCATTGACTGTTAGATTTAATTTGAAGCAGTCATACAGGAGGTATAATGGCACAGAAGGTGAGTGACTATTTAATCTTGTCATCCCTGTTAAGTGTTGAATAATGAGAAAAATACCTACTTGACAGAATAAGGGAGTTGACTTCATCTTGGGTTTCTGTGTCAGGACTTCCACTTCATACATTTATAACAAAGCTCTTGGGAACAGCTGTTGTTGCAGGCTTCCCCCTGGTAACATGGCAGGATTTGGGGTCCTCAGTAGTCTGTCTACATGACATGCAACCTGACTCCTTCCAACAGAAATATTTGTCTGAGCTAGCCAAGGCAATCGGTGCTTTTCTGAGAGCCTGTGCTCTGCCACAGGACAGCTGTGCCCAGGAGCCAGGTATAGCTCCCATTAACTATGTAGTCTTCTCAAGCTTAGCTTAGAAAGTAAAAGGCCCTGTTGGTTTTCCCTGGAATAGTATGATTGGCAGCTCAGATATACACACAGTGTCTTCTCTTTTTCCTTTTCGCTTCCTACTTTGCCAACCCCATTAAAACCCTCACCTCCTTAGCAGAAATCTGTTGTTTCTTGGGAAGCGGTCTCTCATTTAAAAAGGAAAAAGCCTAGTTCCCATGGAGTTCTGAGCCTTTAATCTTCCAGTGAAATCAGTGGCATTTTAGGTGCTCAGCACTATTTAGCGTCCAAACAAGTCATGTTCACAACCATTTCCCAGTTTTTGCTCTTTCAGAATTGTTGGATTTCTAAGGGACAGCAAAGGACATTCTTTACAAAGAATAGGAACTTCATTTTATGCCATGCTTAAAGCCCAGAGATCAGATAGAATTTTTTTTTTAATTGAACTTATTTTTTTTAAATCTTCTTGTCCTTCTATTTGAATGGATATTTCTGGAGTGTGGAACAGACAAAGGTTCTTGTTTGCACGATGCTGACATTTTTCTCCCTTGCATTCACATTTCTTCATGAAATAAATGGTCTCTCAGCACTGCATTCAAACTAGAAGCTCTCTGCAGGTGAATGCCATCATTACTTTGTATGATGAAGTCTGCTCTAAGATGGTTAAATTGAAAACGTGGCTGTCATGTACAGGCAAGCACAGAAAGAGCTGTTTAAAGGCAAACAGAACCATTTTACACCTTCTGAGTTTTAAACTGGGCTGCAGTATTTAATTGTTTTCTCCTGCAAGTAAGATTTTCAGTTCTAGGTGGTCAATTCCTGACATCTCTTTGCATGCTTCCATAGGAGTCCAGTCTTCAGCTACACAGAAAAGATTGGGATGAATTTAATACAATTAGTGAGGTCTCTGTGCTAAACGACCTATGATTTGGTGTTGAATGTAATTACAGGCAGTCTGCATTGCTATACACCATCCAGAGGGTTTTAAGGCTAGGTCATTAGGTCTGTAGTATTTTTGCTATGTGCTCTCAATCCATGAGAAATTACAGTGAAAGTAAAAGGCAACTGGCTCTAGAGTGGACAGTGACACTGGTATTCCTTGGAGTCAGCATTGAGTTAAACTTGGTTGCCACTAGCCCCAGTTGCTACCTTTAGTTTTGGTTTGTATTTTGCAAAGGAATAGCTGCAGACTGATTTTCCATCTCTATTCATATATCCAACAAAGTGACCTGATATGGAAAGTTCTCTGCTTTGCTCTTTTGAGGGTGGGATCACCTGTGGGTGAGAGAGGTGGAAACAAATCCCACATTGGGGTTTGCAGTTTGACTGTAGCTGCTCCCACCTGCCATCCCAAGGTCTGTAAGACACAAGGAGGTTCCTCCAGCCCCACTGCTGCACAGGAGGCTGATTTGTACAGTTTGCTGGTGGCAGACAGCAAGTTGCCACTGGCACAAAACACAACCTCACGTGGCTGGACCTGCTGGACTGAGCACAAGTAGGTTGCTGCAATCAAAGCAGCTATCTTGATCTTGTGCTCATGGTGTCCTGCATGTGGTGTCTCCCAAACAGGGAGTTCTACTTTGTGGAGACCCAAAGCTGTTTCACACAAGGCTCAGGCCAGGCAGGTCTGATGCTGTGTTGGCACATTTCTCTGGAAGTCGTGTCTGCACCTGAGCTTCCAATTTTGCTCTTTCCAGTGGCAGAATTTGGCCTTTGGGATGGGTTTGGGAAGTGTTTTGTAACTGTAGCCCTATACTCTAGGGATAGTCCTTCATGTACCACCCTGGCAGCAAATTCAGCAGAATTGTGCCTGGTTTAGACAATGTTAAGGACCTCAAATTCAGGCCCTCCACATCCTCTTTAGACTGAAATTTACACTTTCGGTGGTGGAGGAAGTGGCAAGCAGTGATTGTTCACCTGTGCTGGGCACTGGTGAAGCCGCATTGCAAATCCTGTGTTCAGGAGCTGGAGAGTGTCCAAAGAAGGAAATGGAGCTGGGGAAGGGTCTGGAGCACCAGGAGCAGCTGAGGGAGCTGGGGGGGCTCAGCCTGGAGAAAAGAGGTTCAAGGGAGACCTTCTGGCTCTCCACAACTCCCTGACAGGAGGGTGCAGCCAGGTGGGTGTTAGGCTCTGCTCACGGGGAACAAGGGACAAGGAACAGGATGAGAGGAAATGGCCTCAAGCTGTGTCAGGGGAGGTTCAGGTTGGACATCAGGAGGAATTTCTTCATGAAAAGGCTTGTTGGGCATTGGCAGGGGCTGCCCAGAGAGGTGGTCCCCATCCCTAGAGGTGTCCAAGGAACGCCCGGACGTGGCACTCAGTGTTCTGGTCTGGTTGACAAGGTGGGGATCGGTCACAGGCTGGACTTGACAATCATAGAGGTCTCTTCCAACCCATAAAGTTCGGTGATTATATGATTCTGTGTCATGCTGCTAGTTAAAACTAGTGAAATATTTAACATTATCCCCTTGTGTCAATTAAACTAATATGTTTATCATGGAGGTACCATGCTGGAAAGTTTTGCGTGTTCCATTGAGTGCACTGAAGTGTCCAGTGTGGGAACCTCATCCCAGTCTATGAGCAAAGGTGCCAAATGAAGTCTGTACTTCTGTTTTCCCAGGTGGGTTATGAAATAAGGAATGTGAATCTGAGATCTTCAAATAACTGTCGTGTGCTTTCTGTAAAGCTGCTCCTGGCAAATGTTTAATAAGCCTAGAGAGAAAAAAAAGTTTGAAAAGACCCAGTAGATAATTTGCTAACTAAATGAATTATGTTTGCAAAGGTAGGCATTTAAATGGAACTTAGTGACAACTGCAGGAATAAAATAGAAAGACAGAAAGCTCATGAGTGTAACAGGTAAATAATTCATGCATCTAACAAAAGATGGATCAGACTGTCCCCCTACCCCATATTTAGAAGTCTAACTGAATCTTCTGCATGTTGGACTTTTGAGTTTGACCACAATGGCACAACTTGGATTTTTTTTCAAAATGATAATCCAGCTTCTGTAGAGAAAATGGTAGATTGAAAATTGAGTGGCTACAAAAATAATATGCTAATCATACCTGTGGTTTTCTAGAATATGCCTTCCTTGTCTAGAACAGGTTATACGTATGAAACAATGTAAGGCAATTTCAAAAGCAGCCATTCTGAGACTTAGTGATGCCTGGGAATGAAAAGATCTACTGTTAAACCAATTCAGCTACTGGCTGACAAGAAACAAAGTGTGACCCTGTCAAATATCTGTTTGCAGTGTAAGTAAAGACTGTGCAAGCCCTGATTTGGAGCAGCAAGTTGAAAAGCTGCAGATTTCTGCACGTTGGTATAAAAGGTTTATTTTTATAGGTTCATTTGTGATCTTGGATAAAAATGTCCCCATTTTAATGAAAGCAGGGTTGGGCTTTCTGGTTGCTGCAGTCTATGAGTGTGGTGGTAGCCACAGGTCAGCTAATTGCATCTGAAGCTCATTTACGACCTGGTGACTCATAATAGGGAAGCCAGAGACAGAACAAATGTACCTAGTGCATGACTAGTGCATCTTTATCTTTTATCTTACCTTCTTTCCCCTCTGTACTTCACATCTTAATCCTGATGTTTATTATTATACAACTGAGGCCCAAACCCTCTGTTTATGGCATTATCTGAACTCTCTTAGTAGATGTGATATTACAGTGTTTTGCTGTACTGATGAGTATCTCAAAAGTCCTTGGCTTTGTCTGGATAAATGCTCATGATCTTTTTAAAATTTCATTTGATCATGGTCCCTCAGTTAAGGGAACTTAATGATATTTGTTTCATATGCCTTTAATATAGGCCTCAAATCCACCACTCAGTTTCAATTTAAGATAGAATTTGAGGGCTGGAAGTGGACTGACATAGTGAATCAAGTTGAGCACTGGCCTCCTGCATGTGCTGAATTTCACTGTTTCCTTATTTATCTGAAATGCCTTTGAAATCCTAGAGAATTTGCTTGAGTGCAAATTGAGAAGGAAACAACAGACTGAGGACTTTGGGGAACAAGTTCAGTGAAAGATTTACTCAATGACTGAGTAAAGATTTTAGAATTTTGTCTTGCCCAGAAAAGAGCTTCTGTATGGGAAAAGTATCGACAAACAAAATTACCCATCAGTAAGTCTGCTCTCCTCTGGATTACATTGCTCCAAATTGTTCAACAATTCCCAGAGGGAAGATCTACTCCATTTGAGAAACATTCCCTCCAGAAAACATTCAGGGATTTTAATTGCATTAAATGAAATGCAATGTGGCTGGATTATGTTTCAAGACAGTTGATAAATTAATAAATTAGACCAGCTAAAAGGAAATGAAAGTGAATATGAAAATAAAGCACTAAAAATATGAACTTACCATAGAATTAGAACACAATGAAATACATTTACTGTCTTAATTTGCATAAAGTGAGACTGCTGAGTTTTGTCATTAGTCTGAAATACATGGATTATGGTGAAATACATGGAAGGTGATGACAAACAGTTCAGTCATTGGCTGCAGCTAGTTTCAAATAGCCACAGGTGAGAAGCAGAAGCATTTCTGGCAGGATGAGAGAACCTCAGTTCAGAGTGCATCAATAGCCAAATAAGCCAAAACTCTGGGTCCCTCTCTTCTGTGAGCAGACTTCTCTCTCTTTCAACTCTGACTGCAGGATGAGGTGTTTACACCTCTGAACATTGCCTTAGAGACTGAACATCTTCCTAAAAATCACTTTGTTTGACAGTGCTCCCTATACCTTACTGTCCCACCTACTATGAGGAGCCCTAAGCATTTTGGGGCTTCAGCAGATAAAAAACTTATTGTTGTTTTCTAGCTGAAAACACATTTCAGACGTATGATTTCCAGAGCAGCTGTGGATTGCTAGTGCAACCAGGGAACCATGAATTTGGGCCAATTGCTTGGGAGTTAGAGCCAGAGCCCAATCAGAAGTTATTTAGCAGATATAGGAATTCTTTAGTGGGACCGATGCTTGCTCAGATGGTAGAAGGTGAGAATAAACAATCCCTGCTGACCATGAAATCTTTGAACTTCAGACACTTTTCTGTCTTGTGACTTCTTAGAACTATGACTTTGTAGGAGACAAGAGATTTTTTGTTTCCAGTAGGATGGACAGCTGCATGTTTGAGAGGAACTCTGGAATGGTACAAGTATTGATCTGCTGGAGGGCAGGAAGGCTCTGCAGATATGGACAGGCTGGATGGATGGGCTGAGGCCAGTGGTCTGAGGTTCAACAAGGCCAAGTGTTGGGTCCTGCCTTTAGGTCGACCAACCCCCTGCACCTCCAGGCTGGAGGATGAGCAGCTGGAAATCTGGGAAAGGCCCTGGGGTCAGCAGCTGGACATGAGCCCAGGTGTGCCCAGGCAGGCAAGAGGCCAGTGACACCTGGGCTGTGCCAGCTACAGTGTGGCCACAGGGTCAGGACCCCTGTGTTGGGCAGTGGTGAGGCCACACCCTGAATCCTGTGTCCAGTTCTGGGTCGCTCACTACAAGAAGGACACTGAGGGGCTAGAGCATGTCCAGAGAAGGGAATAGTGCTGGGGAAGGGTCTAGAGAGTAAATCATGTGAGGAACAGCTGAGGGGGCTCAGCCTGGAGAAAAGGAGGCTCAAGGGGGGGACCTTCTCGCTCTCCACAACTCCTTGACAGGAGGGGCAGCTGGGGGGGTCAGGCTCTGCTCCCAGGGAACAAAGGACAGGACAAGAAGAAACAGCCTCAAGCTGTGCCAGAGGAGGTTTAGATTGGATATTAGGAGAAATTTCTTCATGGAAAGGTTTGTCAAGCATTGAACAGGCTCCTCAGGACAGTGGTGCGGCCACCATCTCAGTAGGCACTTATAACTGTGGATGTGGCACTTGGGGACATGGTTTAGTGGTGAACATGGCAGTGTTCTGTAAACAGTTGGACTCAATGATCTTAGAGATCTTTTCCAACATAATCAATTCTATGATTCTGAGTGGCAGCCGAGACCAGACAGCATAGGACCAAATATACAAAACAATCTGTGAGAAGAGAAGCAAAACCTATAGCCAGCTTTTGAAAAAGCTGAGGATACACAGCCAACAAATGGAAGACTTCATATTGAAAGTCTTCTTTTAAACAGCTTCTTTAAAAATCCTACCTTTATTGATGATAGAGAATGAAGAAAAACCACTATGTCTTTGGGGTAAAGGTAGAACTGGCTCTTGCTCCTTTCCAAACCTTTTAAGGCTGGGGTATAATGAGATACTCCTTAAAAATGATGCTATGTGTGAAATGCTGAAAATACCAAAGATCGTCAAATACCACAGAAAGCATGCTATTGAGGAAAAACACTGATATATTCCCAGGGAACCTATTCAAGAAGATGAATATTCCAACTCCTTTCAGACATTCCTGGCAGGAAGTAATAACTTTAGACCTAAGCAGGTTTTAAGATTTTAACTGTAACAGTTGAAGCTATTTTAAGGAAACATGCTGATCTGTAAACAGAAAAAAATAAGGATAGAGTGGCTTTGTAATCTTGGAGCTCTGCAATAAGTTATTAAATAAACAAGGGTCCTAATTTAAAATGGTGAACCACATCCTGATCTGGTGTAAATTATGCAATTCTTTTTGAGTGAATGGCATTACACTTATTAATATAATCTGAAGCCTTGTCTTCCTGTTTCTCAGAGGAAATAGATTTTTTAAAAATTCTGTAACAATTTTTTGCATTTTAATAGTTGGCCAGATATGAATCTCAGTCAACAAATGCGTGTTTCCTCAAAATCGTTAATAAAGCTGCTAGTGTCAAGAAAGAAAATATAAAACAGGTCCACCAGAGAGAGGAGGAAAAAGTAGATAATTACAATATTTCATTGGGGTTGTTGTTGTCAGTCTTCTTTTCTTGATAGTAGATAGCTAGATTCAGACATTCTGAAATGATGACTTTAGATTAATCTTTCTTTTATTATCTTCACACAGGGTATTTTGTTCAATGTGGATGACTGTTGCAAACCTTTTTGTGTTGTGTTTGTTGTTTGTTTGGGATTTCTTTTTGGTTTTTTTTTGCCATGAAGTTGTATTCTATCTGTGTAATAGTAGTGAGAATGAAATTACAGTTGGAGATCTCAAAACTGATGATTTTTGAAGGATAGAAGGTGTTTCTGTACATGTGAGCTAGGAGTGAACAGACAGCACAACCGAGTCTTGAGGCTCAGATCAAAATCTCAGTCATGGTTTGAGAGGTAGTTACTGGAATGGTGAAATGTCAGGAGCATAAAACTCTAAAATCCTGTGTACTGAATAGTTCTCATGATAAATGATGCCTAGGATAGAAATGCAAATAAAGAGATACTTGAAGTACAGTTGCTTGTGGATTAGATATTCAGGACTCTGTTACCCTGGAGTAAGATGATAGGACGCACAATTCAAATCAGTAGCATTGAGCAGGGATGGAGCTAGTGTGTTCACCATGGGAGCCAGTGCCCTGTGCTCTTAGGAGGGCTGCCAGCTGCTAAGTTAAGTCCATGAGCTGTAAAACACTGATCATTTTCAATCTGGTACCCATAAAATGCCTCAATTGTTCCCACTGACTTCAATGGCGAATGAGTGCTCAGGATACAACAGCAAGAGGCTTGATCTGTGCCTCCACAGGCCTAGCTTATGCCTCTCTTATGCTTAAGGGTCTGATCCCACTCTCCCTGTCTTCATTCCCAGAGTCATTACTGCAACAGCTATTGTGTGAAAGGGGTGCAGGATGAGGCCCCATCTCCTTCATTCTCCAATTGCTAATTTTTATAATATACTGAAGGAAAAATAATGTGACTAATTAATTATACTTCTTCCCTTGCAATTTTTTAAGTATAAGGTCAGATCTCTAATGAAAATTCCCATTGAGAATTACTCAAGGAAAACCCAGCCAAACAGTTTTCCTCCACTATAAGATTCCTCTTAGATGAAACATTAGAAACAATTAAAATGTTTAAAAAGTTAATAAAGACCACTCTGAAGTGGGAAAAGGAAAGGCATGCTTATTTATTGAAGTGTTCAGAAAGAATCATAGCATCTTCCAGTGTATCCTTTAATATTAATGTACTTAAGAGTGGAATTTTGCACCAATTCATTCTTGGAAAGTTGTTCACTGAGATTTTGTGTCTTTTACTTCCCTTCATGCATTTTATTCTTCTTCAACCCAGAGGATGAATTCTCAAGCTGGACAGCTCTAGAAGGAATGAAGTGAAGAGGAAGGGGAAGCATAATGGAGAAAAGGCAGAGTGCTAGTTGTGTTGCTGCTGCAGCAGAGTCCCCGTGGCAGGTGGGATTTGCTGCCTGGGCATTTCTTCACCAGAACAAGGCCAGGCTGCTTTGTTAAAGGGATGCCTTCTTGATCACCTCATCTTCCTCATGGCTGCACATGCATATATGTGTATGTACAAGGATCTTCTCCTCCTTTCCACTCTCTCCTTAAGGATAACTGGAGGATGAGTCAGAGAAAGGAACAGCTGGCAGGTTCTACAAATGGTTTTAGGGAGGGGTCACCAAGGGGGCTGTGTTTGTCCTTGCTCACAAAATGTCAGCCTGCAAAGAGATTTACCAAACACATTCTGGCAGATGGACTTCTGTTCCCAATTACCAAGGACAGATGCAACTCTACACTACAAATCCACAAGCACTTGTGATTTAGGAACTTCACTGTGCTCATAATCAAACAGAAGAGTCCCCTAAATGCCTGCATCCTCCTTACCCTCATGCAGATAGAACGCTGAATTTCATCTGTATTGCCTGGAACTTCTTAAAAGACAAGTGCATTTAATGGTGCAAAATGTCAACCATCCCGCAGCAGGAGTTTTAACTGGGTTCTTTAAAGATACATTTGGAACATGGCTTTCCATCTGATTCAGAAGAGCTTATTCTGGAATACTACAGACTGAAACTCTTGCTGAACTTAAATTGTGAAACATCTTAGAGGTAGTCAAGGACTGTCTGTGTATATTTTCACAGCCCTGGGTCTAAGTATGGTGCCAGGGGAGTGATTTATGGCTCAAACAGGTAAGGCTTTGGGCTCTAAGGAAGCTGAGTGTGCATTGCATGTGCAGTAATACCAAACTTATTTGTGTTCTTCTTATAACTGAACTCAGCAAGACCTGCCCTGCCTGCTAATCACATCTTACGCTTACAGGAAAACTGTAGCAGGCAGTACCTTGAAATGTGAAAACATAGTTCATTCACTTATTGCTAATGTTGGCACCTGTGTTGCAGTCTGCTGTGTATTTAGGATCCATTTGTTATTGTTTTGGGTTTTTTTTATTGAAAGTTGACATTTTCCCACTCATTCAGCAGCTATCAGGAAACTTGGCCAGACTACCTGGGAAGCTCAAAGCTGAGTTGGTTTAAGGAAATTCTCATTTATAGCCTCAAGGAAAGCATTCATTTTCCAAGGGGTAATATCTCTCTTTAATCCTATGTTTGGAAAGCCTTGGAGTAAGACTGAAATTTGGAGAAAGAGTATTTCTTAGATGAAGTAAATTACATATTCTTTGTACTAAATGCTGTGAAAAGAAATGTAAACTTAGTGTAATTCCCAGATAAGTAAAAGTCATCATGGCAATCATGGAGAAGTTCCTGTGGCTTTGGTGTTTCACATATGGATTGCAGGCTGGTGTGCTTAGGGAACAAGAACTAAGCAGCATAAATAAACTACATTGTCTTTTTCTGATGAGGACACTGCATTTTTTTAATCCCCTCAGCTGCCCTTCCTAGGACAAGGTGTTCATAGAGAAGTGAGAGTTTCTTTAAGTTCTTTTAAAAGTCCTTTCACACTGTTTTCTGTCTTCCTTGTTCTTGGTGATAGTAAAACTGTGTTGTACCTCGCTGACTCATCCTTAAGTCTTTCACATTGTTTCAGTTGCTTTGAAGGCTGTTTGGACCAAGGCTTGCTTTTGTGTGCTGGTGGGGACCTGCATGTCCTCTTCAACCAGTCCCTCAGGAGCATGGAATTAATTCTTGTCCTCAGTCAAGTGTGAAAACAATAGCTGTAAAACCAGCAGCAGCATTTAGTTGTTAAATTCATGTCACTGAAATGTTGTGCCTATCTGGAAATAGTCTTGGCCACCACATGAGAATATGATGACAGAAACTAAATGTGAGCCTCCTCAGTGTGACAGTACACTGAGTGTGTGTGTCCCATGCTGCTGAATTCCACAGGCCAAGTGCAACTTTTTGTTTATAGATCAAAATTCAGGTGGCCACCAATTTCCGTCTTATTAGGACAAAGAGAGGAAAGCCAGAGAAGTAAATAACCATGGTACTTACCATTGATATAAGAGTTCCTTTCATTCTCAACATGCTTTGTAAACTTTAAGTAATTAATCAGATCCTTGAAAAGCAGCAGGACAGCAGAGTATATTGAGCATTCAAGACACATGGCAGCCACAAACACTGCAGATCCTGGGATAAGTGCCTGGGAGGTGCGGGGGATGAAGGAAACAGCCTTGGCACCTGACTTGCATTGAAAAGAATATTTGGAAAGATACAGTGCCTGAGAGGAGGAAGAAGAGAGGCCGGTGGAAAGGAGAGAGGGAATGTTGTGACTGATGGGAAGAGCTGTTCCTCTCTAAGACTGTCCTAGAGCTTGTCGAGAAAGCCTTGCATTTTCTAAATGTGGCAGTCAAAAAAGTTCCTGCAAGAGAGGTGAGAACCTTGAGCAAGGAGCAAGACCCACTTCTCTCTCTGAACCTAGAGACATTGCATGTGCTCACAACTCATGTCTACCTCCCTCCCCAGGACACAGAGCCATAGTCTAATCTCTCCATGAAAAGACCCATCTGTCCAGGCCATTCAAGTGACATTTACACTTCAGTGGCCTCTGATCATCACTGTTCAGTGACTTCCTGTATAGTATGGATAAAGAGGTACAAAATTAGTTTTTCTGCACTTGCTTCCAATTTCCTGGTAAGAAATGAGTTGAAGGCCTGGGGACGGTGGGGCAGTGTTTCGCAGAAATGTCTTCTTTCTCATAGATGACATCATGATTTCCTCCCAGTGACCAAAAGAAAAGAAAAGGGCTTTCTAATCTGGCTATTTTCTGTTATCCTCCAGATCAAACAGCATTTTCCCTCTGTTCAAACTAAGGTCACTCTTACTAAGGGGACTGCCTTCATGTCAGGAAACTTGAGTTCTGCCTTTTGCCTGGGAATTAGCACTGGAAACTTTTGAATGTCGTTCAGTTTACACACATTGTCAACCAATACTCAGATGCCTTTAGCTGGCTGTGGAGGATTAGGATGGAGGGGGAGCCATGTCAATCTTTTATCACCGCAGAATTAACCAATCTGTAGGTTTTATCTTGAAAATAAAGGACTAATTTCTTAGCATGCCTATTGACATAAGTAAGCATTAAATTCTCCAGACACCTAAAATGAAAGAAAGGGGAAAAAAAGGTTGCAAATGGAAAGTGAAGGTTTTTGTTTCCATCCATGTTGCAATAGAAGTAAAAATTAGCAATAATCACAATATCCCCAAGATGTTTAAATGTATTTACATTTTAACATTTTCACACTATGACTGTAATGCAACAATGACATTTCATCACTAATGGCGTAACAGCTGCCTGGGGAAAACTATCATGTAAACAAAACACTGTTGTTGCATGTGTGTTGTTCATTAACAAATGGAAACTTTATTCAAACTATTTCCTTCTTTACTTTCTGAGAGCATTAATACCAACAATTAGTGTTGCATTTTGCAGTTTGCCCTTGTCTCTGTAGCCTGGCCTACACACAAATAGTACTGGTTGAAATAAATTGGCTTCTAATCAATTTAATAAAATCATTGCGATCCTGTTGTGCAGACATTCTTTAAACTGAATGAAGCTAACATGATATTAGCTATTCTTAAACCAATTTATGTGTTCTCACTTGGAAGCTGCTCCAGTTTAACTAAATTGATTTAGAAACTGATTTAGTTAAATCAATGTGATTTCTGTGTGTGTAGACCAGACTTAAATTAATCATAAATTAGTGAAAGTATCTGTTGATTTAGTCAGCATGCATTATCAAATGTTCATGGTTGTGAGGATAAACCAGGATCAGAGGTAAGAATTATAGGTGAGAAGTTTCTGTGAGATAATTGATCAAAAGAGAGTAAACAGGGCACTGACAGGTATAAATTGGTGTATCAGTGGAGTTGTATTGTTTTATTCAAGTTGAGGACAGTAGCAAGGTGCTGTGGAAAACACTAAGTATCCTTAAATGCTGATAATGTGATTCTGTTCTCTGATAGTATGTCTGACTTTATACAAATCAGATCTTATACCCTTACTTTGTCACGGCTACAGGTGTGTCTATCCCATGTGAGGATACAAAGAACAAGTACAGGAGATCTGTGTTTCTTGTGCTTGATTTTGAGGTGTTCATGCCAAAATATGCTGAAGGGGATGTGAGTCCTTAGGTCTTCAGGTATTCGGTGTTTAAATAAAATCTCATTATGCAAGCAGTCTGGCAGCAATGTTTTATCTCATCAACCAGCGAAGAGCAGGGTCAGATATCTGTTGTTGGGTAGCCATCACTCAAAAGTAGAAATTATACATCAGGATATGAAAGCCTCCTTTCCAAACCTTAATGTCATAGGAAGATTAATACCTTTCCAGACACTTCATAGCATTCTCTGTTTTTTTTTAGATTAAGACAGTTACTGACCCTTATTTTCTTTGGTAAGAAGAAATGTGAATCTACATGCCAGTAGTCTGAAATAAGAAGCCAGTAATACTTTCCTCATGAAAGTGATGAAATTAATGCAATAGAAGTAGCCACTTATTTCTGTCACTTAGGAAAACAATTTACAAATAACTGTGACTTTTACTGATTTCATTAGGGAGCATGTATTTAGTTACAGCACAAGAAACTGGCTACAGTAGTATGATCAACATTTATGAGTCCAATCATTCAGACCAAGGCAAGTTCTCAATGGCACTCAGAAGTTTTTATTTTAAAAAAGAGTAGAGTGATTGGAAATAGTGCTTTCATTAGATCCCTGTTTGCTAAAGCCCTTGTCTTTGAGATTGTGTACAGAATCCTGCCTACCAGTGACAGCACAGCTGAGATTTACCCAACTTCCTGCATGTTAGGCCCTTGGCTTATTGTGATACTTGAACAAGGCTTACTATGGACAAAAAAAATAGGTTTTATAGCACAGCCTTGAGTCCAGTGCAAATATGGACCTAATGGGCTTGCCCAGGATGTTAAGAGTTTGACTTCTAACTTCTTATGGCCTTGCTGACAGCACAACTGGTCCTTTTTTACATTAGAAACAAAACTCAGAAGCATTTAGACTTTCCTGCAACATTATGCTCTTTGGCAGGAAAACTTACAGATGCATAGATTCTGTTGTGAGTTTTTCCTCAAAAGCAGCTTGTCATCATATTAAAAAAGTAAAGTGTTCCTTTCGTGAAAAAGGTGGACAATTAATACATATATTCTCTTTCAGATCTTTTGTCTCTCATTGGAATAGGGTTTTTTTCTCTACCAAGAGGAAAGTCTTTTTAAGAAAGGACTAATTTAGCATTAGAAGTATTTAGTGTCAAGGCTTAATAGAATGAGTAAATCATTATCTAATACAATAATATCTTAGGCTAGTTAGAAAAATTGTCAGAATGTGAAGAAAGCATTGATATAGTGAAATCCCAGCAGAGAGCATCTAATATGAAAAGTTAAGTAATAAAATTCCTAGTTTGGCTAATAATTTTTCAAAGTATTAATACTACAGCTAGTGTGTAGAGTCTTTCACTGTTAGCACCATGAATTATTGGAACTCTGAAAACACATTGTAAATAAGTTATAAATGTGAGTGTGTTCACAAGGATCTTTGTGTTTCCTTTCATTACAATGAAAAATTTCATATAATTAAGAACCTGACTTCAACTGCTAAAGAGGAATAATGGTTAAAGGTGGATATGAAAAATGATGCTGAGTGTGTAAACATGGAAACATACTTTGAGATAAATCTTACTTCCAAATCTACCCTGTCAGCCACCATCTGAATTCATGTTGCATAAAGAGGATATATCAAATGCTGCATCCATTTTCCTGGAAAGCAGAGAATATAATGTACAAGCAAGCCCAAACCTCATTAGCTATTACAATTTCTTCTGAAGGCATGTAGTGTCTTAGGAAAGTGCATTATCTGTCAGGTTTTTTGAATGCCTCGTAATAAAAGTGCCAGCTGCCAACAAGCCTCTCCTCCCCCTCCTCAGCATGCAGGCTTTACAGCTGCTAGCACAGGTTTTATTAAATATTCCAGTTTAACTAGAAGAAATTAACATGGCTAAGTTTTGAAAATCTGACAGTGGGAAACAAAGAGGTCAGCATGTGCTGCTGTGTCTTTAGCTCCAAACACGAAGTGAATGTAGCCATGAAGCCTCTCAAAGACAGTCAGGGCAATGTAGCTACACTTTTTAGGCAGCAAGGAGCAAGTAGAAAAAACAGCTTTAAAATCATGTAAGATATTTTACTTTTTAAATGGCTATGCAGGTATTATTTCAGTTGTAATTTTGAACATCTAAAGTAAAAGATCCTCCACTGGTGTTGCTTTGCTTATAGCTATTATAGGCGGTAGATTTACATGATCTTATTTTGGCTGAAGAAAACACTCCTTTTCCAAGCTCATTTGTCTTTCCAGTGACGTTAATAGAAGCTGTGTTGTTATGCATGTGATCGAGAATGGGACTGTTGTAATTCACACACTTTTATATCCAACTAGAGCCCAGAATCATCTCTGATTTTGCATAACAGTAGAAAAATCAGCTTTCACTCATTAGCCTTCTGACTTAAGGCAGGGAAAGCACAGATGTTTAAAGATCCTTTCAGAACAATATTTAAATAACTGAAAAGTGTCTAGAAAAGAAGTTGGAGTGAATTTCAGTTTATTTCTTCTGATCCTTTGCCTTAGTTAAGATACATTGGCAGCATTTATCCCACTTGAGATTTATTAAAATTATAGAATCACAGAATATCCTGAGCTGGAAGCAACCCATCAAAATAATTGAGTCCAGTTCCTGGCCCTGCCCAGGACACCCCAACAACCCCACCCTATGCCTGAGAGCAATGTCTAAATGCTCCTGGAACTCTGGCAACCTTGGGGCCGTGACCATTCCCTGGGGAGCCTGTTCAGCACCTCACCACCCTCTGGGGGAAGAACCTTTTCCTGATATCCAGCCTAAACCTCCCCTGACACAGCTTCAGCCATTCACTTAACTTGAAGAGTTTTGTAATTCCCAAATCTGTCTATGAGTGAAACAGTCTTGCAAAAGTATCCTTAGTTCAATAATGTCTTCCACTGGATATTTTTATTTCCACTGTATATTTTATGTTTCCAGATCCATTTTCTATAGTGTATTTCATATAAATTAACTTCTCAGTAGTCTTGGCTCAGTTCCTGCCTCTGACACCAACTTTTTCTACTAGGCTGGAAAACACATGTATGGCTACACAGTGCCAAATCCTGCTTGATTCAGTAGCTATTCAGGACATGTTTTGTCAAAGACATACATCTTAGCCTATGCATTGTCTCTGTTGATATTCCCAAGCCTAGTTCTCTGTGTCATCTACAGAAGTAATAATCATAGTAATAGCTGGGTACTTTATAAAGGAAGAGGTGTGATATAATTCATTAGTGGTTCAGAAATTCTTTGGGATTCCAGGAAGAAATGGGCATCATTAGGACTCTGTTTATTAGTGGTGCTTTATGGTGACTAGTGCTTCCACTTCTCCATGGAAAAGAATATTAACTAGATCAATGGCTTTCAGCATGACCTGAGGGGTCTGGGAGAGGTAGCAAGAGGCTCAGAAGGTCTGAGGAGGCTTGTCATATTATTGCTATGCTCGAATATATAGTCCTGATGTTCACAGTTGCATGGGAAAATTTGAGGACTGCACAAACAGGAAAAGCTCTGTTGCTTTGAATTAAGGTTTTAAGAGCATGTAGTGGTATTGCAGGCATTGTTAGTTAAAACTGGGCACTTAGAAAATATGTTTCTTTTATACAAAGGGCTGCTTTACCACCCTCTGTAAATGATCAAAAAGGTCTTCAAACCTTATTAAAAGACTGTTATATTGGAGTTCAAGCCTCTTTTCATTATCAAAGCAAATTCCTTCAAATTTCAGTCTGAAGTGGCAATGGGTGAGTTTTGGGAGCTTCCTGAGAGCTAGGTGGCTTAGTCTTAAGTGATATTTCTTTAGGATGAGAGAGGAATTCTCCGAGCCAATCCAAGTGGCACCTGGGTAAGCAATATACTTTGCAACAGACTTTACTACACAGAGCCCTGCTGTTTTACTGCCATCCTTATTGCCTCCAGGCATGTCCCACTGGGTTTTTGTGTGCCTGGGCCCTTGGCACAGGCAGAACAAAGAGTGATGTGAAGTGGGAAAAGAGAGAAGGAAGAGGAATATATCAGGGGAAGACAATGCAGTGTAAATGTTGAACAGCAGTGTCCATGTGACTCCCTAATAACAATTGGAGGACAAAAACCCAAAAATCCACCTGGCATAATAGGCAAACAAAGTGCCGGTGAAAATCAAGCTCATTTGGAAGATGATTTGCTAGTGTTATTTGTGAATAATGATTTAAAACTTCTGTGTACTTTTTCTTTGTGTTCTTTGTGCTCCTTTTGTTTGCGTGAGCTGGAATATGTTATATACCTGCGACAATGTTAGATCTTACAGGCAGAGGAAAGAAATGAGATAGGGGACAGGAGGGACACCAGTAGACATCATCATTATTATTATTATTATTATTATTATTATTATTATTATTATTATTATAAAGATGGAATTTGGACGTATTCACTGTTTTTATCAAGAATTTTGAAATGTAAATTTTCTCCCTCTGTTATTCCTTTACAGATGAGAATAGTAAAGTGGTTTAAATCTTGAAAGCATGTGTAAGTAGTCTTGAAGTCATGATATTGCTTTTAGAAAATAGGACCAATAAAACTGAGAACTCCAAGGTCAACTCAAAGAATACCTAAAGCTTTATTTAGTTACAGATGTGCCCAATTAAAACATGTCAAAACAGCCTTACCTTATCCCTCCCATTCAGTAATTGTATATTAACAGGGTGCATGAGTCAAATGAAATTACACAGATATACTTCCCCCCAGTTTTTCCTCCTTCTCTGACATCACGAGAGGTCAGTTTCCTCATCTTCTGGACTGAACTTCCTCTCTTGGGTTGTCAGCTGCGAGATGGGTGGTTCCTAAAGGCAGCACCCAGGGTTAGTCCAGGATGAGGCCCCAGGTATGACTTGTGTAAAGCTGCTTTAGTGACTGAATATGCGGTTCCAGTGTTTGAAATCACTTCAGTGAGGACTGAAGCAGGGTCAGGACAAGCAAGTAGGTATGTTTTTATCCAGTGTTGCCTGTCCCCAGAGGTGGCTGGGTCACCTTGAGTTCTACAGGTGGGGAGTAGAAGTGGAAGCATTGTTCCTAAGGTGTCTGCAACACAGAGGCACTGCAGAACCTCTCAGTTCCCTCCCAGTTCAAGTAGGTGTGTCATCAAAGGATCAGGCATTTCTCTCTTGTTGATAATGGAGGATTTGGCCAGTTCCTTTTCACAGGTTCTCTTCTTTCCTCTCTGAAGGACAATCTCATTGTTATGTGCCCTCTCAAGGATGCCTTTGATCAGTGCTGTGTACAGGGAGGTGCATGAGTGTACACTGCGTGGATGTTACACCTGCCACTCACTGCAGCATTCTGACCTTAATAATTTTGGCACTCCAAATCCACAACCCAGCATTGACATATTAAAACATTTTTCCTCTTGTCAGGCTGTATTTTACTCATGTGAAGTATTATTTTCTGCTGTTCCTCTTCCCCACTGTATAGGTTTTTTGCTTTATAGATTTAAAAATTAGTCATGGTGCATCTTTTTTCAGAGAGATATGGAGATGTAATGAAAGGAGCTTGCCAAGGTAAAAAAGGAGCAAAATTACCTGGCCTGTTTGTTTTAGAAAGAACTTTAACAGTTCACTAAGACAAATTCAGCCATGGATTAACTGTGTAATAACATTAATATTCTCCCTGCAGTTAGATTCTATTGATTTGTGCCAGAGTTAGATTGCATTTCCCTTACTGCATTTTCATACCATGAGGCTTTACTGTCACAAATTCAAAAGTACTTTATGCTTTCTGTTCCATATCACTTCATTGTCTGTTGGGTTTGGAAGTACCTAAAAGCTGGTGTGAGTGTCTCTTGAGTGGTATGCAGACCACTCCAAAGGCTGGCAAAGAGCAGGGAGCTCAATTATAGGGGGTATGTTTTATTTATTTTAGTGGCACTCTAGTCTCTATGTTTAATCCAAATTTGTTGGTGACCTTCCTTCCTTCCTTCCTTCCTTCCTTCCTCCTTCCTTCCTTCCCTTCCTTCCTTCCTTCCTTCCTTCCTTCCTTCCTTCCTTCCTTCCTTCCTTCCTTCCTTCCTTCCTTCCTTCCTTCCTTCCTTCCTTCCTTCCTTCCTTCCTTCCTTCCTTCCTTCCTTCCTTCCTTCCTTCCTTCCTTCCTTCCTTCCTTCCTTCCTTCCTTCCTTCCTTCCTTCCGAATTCCTTCCTTCCGAATTCCTTCCTTCCCGTTCCTTCCTTTCCTTCCCGCCCTCCCTGTTCCTTTTTCTTTCTTCCTTCCTTGCTTGCTTGCTTTCCTCCAGCTTCGGTTCTTTGTTGTCTGATCAGAAAATCTCAGTACTTTCAGATAGCTGCCTATGTTAAGCCCAAATTAGTTTTCAGGTGTCCCCCACTACTAAAAAGCCTTAAATTTAAATTGAAATTTATTATCACCCTACTCAGACCTACTGTTATCCTCCAGTTTTGTTATTCTAGTTTATAAATATTTGAACGCCTGAGAAGAATGCAGTGAGATAACAGCAGGCCTTTAATGTGATGACTCAGATGCAGGCAGAGGTTCAGGAGACTAGAAATGGTAATACTTGTAATTAGAAATTCTGCAGTCAAGTAATGTTAGTTAGGCACTTGCAAGCACAATTTAAGTACTCAGATTAATCTATATGTTGTGAAAATAATTATGCCAAGCCAAGTGTTTCCCCATCAGGCTATCTGGGATCAGTCCCTTGGATGGATCTTCGTTTTGAATTCTAGTGATGCGGACACAGAGTGTGAGGCATCAGTGAGCCAGGTGTAGATTTGACACTAAATCCAGTATGTAACTGCTCTCCTCCACAACTGTAAGGGACACAAAACTTACCAATTTTGGGTTTATGGGGTGCATTTCCACAATCAGCCCATCATTGTAATCCATGCTCAAAATGCTGCAGGATTGAAAAAGCACTGGGCTGGGCAGAGGAAAGTTTTACAAATGAATACCCATTTTTTCCCAGCAGACTGGTAAATTCCCTTATCATTACGTAACTATGTTTTAATTTTCTTCCGTGCTGAGTGCATACATTTCCTATCTGTGTTTCCAGGAGAGTTGGGGGCATTGAACACCTTGTTTACTATTTCTCTCTTAGGGAATTTGTCATTGTAAAAAGCAGTAAATGTCGATTTTGTAAGGATCATAAAAGCATTTATCTTTTAACTAGCTTTAGAAATATACAGGTTTTGGCAAAATAATGAATTCATACAATTTTTTTTTCCCTTGGTTCAGTTCTCTTTCTGCTCTTGGATATTACTTGGCAAGTCAGGGATCCCTGTGCCTTGGTGTGGTTTGCTTTCTGATGGTATTTTTCTTCACATGTATCTGCAGTTTCTCTGGTTTTGGCAGTATGACCTTGCTCCACAATATGCTCACGCTCATGTGCTTCTCAGGCTAATTTTCTGAACTCCAGCTTTTACACTGGGAAGACTATAGACAGCCCCATTACCAACCCCTTCAGTCAATCCTCTGTAGATACTGTGTGGTCAAGCTGATTTTCTCAGTCCTTGGCCATACATCACGTACAGTGAAACCACTTGAGGTGGAACCATCAAGACATATCACCCATTTCTTGCCTGCAGGGTGAAAGACGCATGAAAAAGTGCTGTCAGGCTCTATATACACCAAGGTGCTCCATGACACAGCAATCCCGTGATGGAGCCCAGAGTTCTCCATAGCTGTCTCCTGCATCATCACACACACAAGTGCTTCTGTACATTTTAGCATTTAGAAATCAGTGGCTTCTTAAGTTACAACAATAAAAAAAGGCTGCTGCACAAGATCACTCAAAAAACAGCCTTTCTAGAACATGGGAAATTAGGGATATCAGTTCAGAAGCAGAGGTGAAAAAAGTGGTGGATTTACTTTAATGGGTATTAAAAAGCGTCAGTTATTTAAATGTGACTGTAGACTCAATCTTTCAGTGACTGGGTTGAACAAACACCCGTTGGGAAAGTCTGGATATACTGGGATGGATTTGAGCCTGCCTCCGAGCTGGAGTGAGATGACTGCCCAAGGTCCCTGGGACCCAACATTGTTGTGCTTCTATTTCTTTATTTGCATAAAGAATGTATTTTGAGCTGAAAACTGCACTGGAATAGATCCACAATACTGGGTTATGTCATTGTTTCACTTCCACTTTAGATCATTATATTTTTAATACTGTAATTGACATAATTAGAAATATTGATTCCATTACAAATAAAGCAATTTAACTGTAAATGTGCCAAGAGGCCAAAAAGTAATCAATCTGTTGTTACCTTGCATGCATGAGTGAATTGTGATTCAGAGTCAGCAGGGGTTTTTTTCATTTTTTGGTTTGGATCAGTTGCCACTAATTTAGCATTGTCCCCAAGTCATGTACTTTTTTGATTACTTGGGTCAAAGTGGTGCTAAAAGGCATAAAATGAGTGTGTTAAAATAGTCTCTGATAGTATCATTAGAAGAACACAGCACATTTAAATTGTGAAACAATTTCTAGTTCTAGTGTAGGTTTCTCCAGTGGGAGATCAGATGGTGAGATTTAAGTGTGAGTGTAATCTGGGACCTGGAGCACAGAGCAGAGTGACATTGTGCATGAGATGAGAAAATTAGAATTTACATTACTTTTTGTCTAAATAAGGCAGAAAAGTGACGTCTTTATATTGCATCATTTGCAAAATGCACTGTCTCACTAGATGCATGTTTCTGAAACAATAAACGTAAATAATGCAGAAAGGAAATCTTGTTGGTCTCCACAGTGGAAGGAACAGATTCAAGTCCAAAGTTTAAAAAAAAAATTCACAAGGCATCTTTTAATCAATATATCGATTACTGAATTCTCTGTTTATATCTCTAGCACAGTGGTGTGATTTTTTTTCTCATAAAGCTTTAGGAAAGTTCCTCGATGACATTTCTATGCAGTATTTGAAAAGAGTGGAAGAATCAGCCATTGCGGCTCTATGTCTCCCTGGAGAAAATGCCAAATGAATTCATTCTGGCAGAGGGAAAACCAAGGTGTTTGTTTCAGGAGAACTGTAAAAGTAATCTTTAACTATATTTCACATTGTAAGATCTTTTTTTCTTGGTTAGCTAAGAATCTGAAGCTGATTTTCGGCTTACTACAGATTTTCAGTAAAGCACATTGTTCTTTCTAAAAATACAGGTTTGGAGGAAAACAGAATGTTTGGTCCCACTTGACCAGGAGCTGGCTTCATGTACAACTCCTGCTACTAATGTAACTTCCGTGGAGGCTGTTTGAAACTGGTTATATAGTTGGATTTACGGCTCTACAAAGGTTCAGTGTAGACTCTTAAATGAGCTTGTGCCTTTTCATGGAGTAAGGCTTAAAATAATGGATGAATGCTGAAGGAGGAATGTTACAGTGCAGATAGGCAAAGGACTTGTGTGTGACTGCCCTGACACTGCAGCTGCTTTTGCCAAACTGTTGCATATGAACTTGCATATTTTTGCATATTTTTCTTGGCATTATATCTGGAGGCTACCTTCCCCCCTTCCCTCCCCTTCCTCACTACATTTATATGAATTTATGGCCAAGGAGAGATTTAAAAGGGCAGAGGGACACTCCATCATTCTTTAAAATCAATCCCTTTAGTTAGATACACTAGCAGTAGTATCCAAAGGAGGACTGGGAAGTATAATGACGTACTGCATTTCCTATTTTTGTGCCAATTGTTTTCCTGCATTTGAATATTCTTATGATTCCAATGTGCAGTGCAGTTTCAAAACACTGTATAAGATCTGAGTCAGAAATAACACATACGTTGGGTCCTTTAGAAAGTGGTGGCTTGGCAAAGAGGAAAGTCAAGAGTTTGTTTATCCTCTATTTTTTTGTGATCTTCTAGTGGAGACATACATAGAAATATGAAACATTTCCTCCATGAGTCTCACTGGTTTATTCCACAGATCCAAACACTGTACTTCTAGCAAAATAAACTCGGAAAAAATATTTTTATTTGAAGACCAAGTTTTTGTTTTCTTTCAGTTTCCTTTCATATGAATGCTCTTTAAGGTGCTTGAGCAAGAAATTAGTATCAGAAAATCAGCCAAAGACAAACTGAAGAGATATTTGTTGAGGAACTGGTGCAGTTATTACCTAATTACTGAAATGATACTTAACACGTCAAGCTCCATTGTACAAATTGCTTGTAATACAGTAGAATAAGAAGTACTTAAAACAATAAATCCCTATCATAGTACACATCAGTCAAGTGGTTCATTTTAGCATTTACTTTTATGTATATACATACATACACATAAGTATATGAAAATTTGTATGTTCTCATATATATGTGTGTGTATGTATGTCCTTGATTTCATTACTGGTGTCTGTTACATCTTGTGTAAAGAAGGATGTAAATTTAAGTTGCCCCAGGTAACTGGAGTGGTTACAAGTGTAGACAAGTCTTTTGTTTCCAGGAGAGATATTATGAGAAACATCCTGCAAACTTTTTCATACTTTTCCATGAATTTCTCTTCTTTCACTTTCTGGAAGTCATTTTACCTCACAGGTATGTACTGATGTTTGATGTGACTACATCAGATGAGCACATCAGATGCTGCCAACTTGTCTCTTCTTGGCATGGCTGTTAATGATTATATTGCCTAAAAACACAGGATCTTGAGAGTATTTAACTACTAGCCAACACTCTAGGGATAATATCTGTTTGCTGTTTCATGTGGAACATTCAAATCTAATAAAAACTTATTTAAATAACTTTTTAATGGAGTAAAGACTGACCCTGAAGTGTTAGATTTTTAACCACCATGGTGCAGAATTAGACCATGTCTAATGACCATTGAATGATCACATGTATCACTGTATGGGAGAAAAAAAAAGCACGTAACTGGGGAAGGTGCCCATCTAATAGCAGTTATTGATTGAATTCTGACTTCAGCAGAAGCAGAGCAGAGTCCTACAGCAGGATATAAAATATACCCAGTGCTTTAAGTGATTACAACCTCCCAATTCAGCAAAAGTCAAACATTGCAGTCTTCCCTGAGCTTGATTTAATTTGTTTAAATATTGTGTGCAGGAGTGGGGGGACTTTTCACTTCTTGACACTCTTGTTAACATTTGATCAAAGTAGAATGTTGCTTGCATTCACCAGAAGAAAAAAAAAAGACGAAAAATGGATTATTCAAAGATAGACGTTGTGCAGGAAATGTTACCATTTCCTGTGTAGTTACAAAATTACCACATCCCACCTGCACTGTGTCATTTAACGCCAATTTAAATGAAGAAGATCTCTGATCCCCCAAATGCATAGTCCTGAAAGGACATTCAGTTTATTTGTGCTCAAGGACTATGTGGACAGCCTGCTATGTTTTTCACTTCAGTTTCTGCCAGTCACGTAGGAGAGAAAACAGTGACCCCAGGCAGGCTGCAGAAAACACAGAATGGCTTCAAAATTTTTGCCAGCTTACAGCCACTTTCACACCCTCAGTTCAGAAAGCACATGCTGGGAGAATGGTTCAGTCTCCTGCCAGACTCTTGCTTTTTAAAATTTTCTTCAGCTCTGCTCACTGAGACTAGGCTGAAGCAGCGCAGTAACCAATGAGATAAAATACAGATAACTCAGCATTTGCGTGAAAGGGAAAGATTTTTCAAAAGGAATTAAATTAGTTAGAAAACAAAGGTCTTCCTTAAAAAGAAAATTACTCATTGTTTTTTTTTTTTTTTCTGATTGACCATAATCAGAAATAACCCCTTCTGAAAACTGCAGCTGTTGTTCCATTGACTCCTAAAATATTTTTGATCTTATTTTTTCATTGTGAGGAAGGACTGAACTCTTCTTCCTCCTCATAAGACTTTCAAATACCCACATTTTAATACTTGGAAAATGTTTCAGAGTAATTGGCACCAGGAACTCCCCTACTTACCTAGCTCTTACTGATTCAAAATCAGGTTTGCAGTTGAAAAAAATGGCGTTCTTAAACATTACAACCTCAAAGCCATTCTGCTTTCTGGAAACCGAGTTCTTCTCAATTACATATCGTTCATGAAAATCAAATTAAAAACCAAAAACCTGACTACTGTTACAAGAACATAATAATGGTTGCCCTGGGTCAGACTGGATGTCCATCAGCATTGTGTCTGTGTTAGCAGCCAGAGGCGGATGTGTAGGGACAAATCAAAGAGCAAGACAGTTATATGGATATTTTATCAAAGACTCTTCTGACAATGATTTCATTTCAGGTTTCCTGATCCAAACATAGTCTCCATGTATTTAGACACCCTCGGTGGCATTCTTTTCCATGATGATCGCTAGTCCTCCCCTGATCCCATGAGAGCTTTCAGCACCCACAGTGTCCTTCTGAAAGACTTTTTTATTTTGAACTTGGCTTCCACAGGTTTAATTGGATTGCCTTTGCTCTTACTGGATGAGTCATAAACAATCAATCTTCACCTACTTTGTCTGAGCCACTTAATTTAGCAAACCTCTTTCACATTCTGTGTCAGTTCCATGCAAATCTAATAATTCCTTTTGTCTAAGGTTTTGCTTGTCTTTGGTCATCATATGAAGCTATTTCAGTACCTTATGAACCTCTGGAGCTTTTCCTGGTCTAACAGTAACCTTTTGCAATGGTGGGGTCAGAACACTGTTCAGGGTGCAGAATGTCAGGACATGCTTCTCTAATCTATATTCCGCATCATTTGTGTTTGTCCATCAGAGAAGAATGATGCTGATTACACCAGAACCTTCAGTTTAGTTGTTTTTCTACTGAGAAGGATAAAAAACCCACCAGTTAGAAAATATGGTGAACTTTAGGATTAAAACTGTGGGACTTAAAAGAAGGAAGATGGATTCAAGAATCCCTAGGAAGAAGAGGGAGGAGAAAGGCATGGTAGAAGAGTTGAAAAAAGGACAAGCAGAGACTGCAGATGATTTACTGTTGCATTACTATTAGTGTATTACAATATATTGTTTCTCTTCTCTTTCTTCTTTGCAACACTTACATTTGGCATAGAAACAGTCTTTTAGAAACAGTTTTTCTTGAGGTTCTTCTTTTAAATTTGTCTTTCACCTTAACCTTTTTCTTAACATGGAGGACCCTTTTTATCTAGATATTCAGAAACTGGGATCTGTAGTTTTTCTCCTAGTATGCATCTTTAAAAAGCAGATTAAAGTGCCCATTACGTAATATGAAATTTAGAAAGTTAGAATCTGAACGATTTGTTAAAAAAAAGGAAGAAAGATGAAAAAAACCCTCATCATGCTCAAATTGTTAATACATTCCAAGATGGACTCAGTGAAAGAAGAAGGCAAATGAAAAAGTGCTTCAGCTGTGCACAGGCATATGAAACCTAGGCATATCAGAATTCTCCAAGGAATCTGTTACAGCACAGCTCCCTGGAGCAAAGCTGTGGCTCTGTGCTGTGAAAGGGAACCATATAGCTAAATCTCCTGCTAAATGGATAAATCCTCAAAGATAAAGACACACTTCTAGTTCGGTTTGCTGAACTTACTATTTTTTAGTTCCACTCTCTGTCCTCATTTGATGTATTTAGTAATGTGAGATGTTCCTCCTGATGTCTGGCCTTCCCTACCAAGTTTTCAGAATTAGGGCCACAGTTGGAAGTTATAGAAAAAATCTTAGGAGATACACAGATCCAATCTAGAGCAGAGACGGAACTATCTAAATTATCTACTCTGCTTCAATTTATTTTGTACTTGTCCAGTTTTTTTCTGAAAAATGTTGAGAACCTGTCACCAGAACCAAAAGCTCCCTGTACTATTTATTAACTGATTCAGCACTTCTCATAAAGCCTGGTCTTGTGCAGTGACTATTCAGCACTGAAGCTGTTTGCTTTCAAACAGTGCTTGGAGAGTTCCCAACAGAAGCAGTGCAGCCACTTTCCCTGATTTTATAGTTCAGGAGCTGATATTGTTTTTGATAAGTGCAAAGCTGAGAAGGAAAACCTAGAACCTAAAATATTATTAAACCGGGTACAGTGAGGCATTCACTCCTCCACCCTGATTCCAGCATCCAAATAAATATCTTTTCAGATGTGATATTGTGAGGTGTGATGTTGTGAGATGTGATGTTGTGATCTGATTCACTGTATTCCAGACCCCCAAATCTAAGATGTTCAGAATTTTACAGCTGGACTCAGTGACCCCAAAGGTCTTTTCCAACCTTACTGATTCTATGATTCTGTGGCATAGGGGCACTTCAGTCCCAGCAATTGTCTCTGGTGGCTGAAAGACACACGGAAAAAGATACCTGCAGTTCTGTCCTCTGAAAGGACAACACTGAGTGCTAAAATTCACCAGTATATTCATATAATTAAAGGATATTGATTAATTTAGTTTAGAGCCTTTGAAATGGATATAGTGAGGAGAAAAGGGAGAGCTTGAAAATCATTACCAGTCTGCTGTAAGCAGTCATCATTAACTACTATTATAAAAAACAAAACAAAATACATGAGACTGTACAGTGACCTGAAGCTGTCTGAAAGACAGTGCTCATATTTCTTATTGATTTGCATTTATGTGCGAAGTGTATTGCAAGGCAGCCCAGTGCTTTCAAATATTTCGTTACAGACCAATCACTAAGACAGAAAGACCTACATGGATGCCATCAAGGGCACTTATTAAACATGTGTTTGTGTGTACTTGTGTTAACAATGGGCTATAAATAAAATAAAATAAAACAAAATAACAGGAACAAACCAGATACTTTCCTACCTGGTGGCTCCAAGTTCCCTGTTGTGGATGTTATTGTTTTCTTGGAGAGGAATTTTAAAAACTGTTTGGTATTATTTCTGAGCTCTGCTGCAGTTAGCAAAATCCTGTAAAGCATAAAATCGGGCAATATTATATCTCTGTAAACAAAAGGTCATTACTACCTATGTTTTCTTTTATTGTTGCAGTTTGGTTCAAACAAACAAGCAAAACCCCCTCAAGTAAATAACTCTACCTCTGTGTTACTCTGTGCTTCTGGTGCAGTGCTGTGTGGGTGTCTCATAGCAAAGAGGTGATTCAAACTGAGGGGTTTTTTTAATTACATAATATGAGTATTTTGTAACAGCACTAACACGTAAGTTCCTGGATTAAGCACTATAAGAAAACTTGGGCCCCGAGTCACAAAAGCACTTAGCGCTTTAGAATTCCAGATCCCATCAATGTGAATCCAGAACACAGTGTCCTTGTCATAAGCTGACAAACATTGCCAAGATAGTATCTAAAATCATGAGTAGTGTTTGAGTATTTATCCTTAGGAGGTGCAAAATTGGCTTCAGAGCACTTAATTGACTTAATATTCACAATTATACCCAATCCTTAACCCTTGTGCAGAGTCCTTCAAACATGGGTGTGGTAATGATGATTCAGAGGAACACTGATGCCTTGTCACTGCTTAGAGTAACTGAAGTTCTGGCCTAGTTTGATACACAAATGTTAGAAGCTTGAAAAGCTTTTGACTCACCAAGAATTAGTAAGGACTGAAATGTGAGCTTTGAACAGCAGCATAAAGTAAAATGGTGCTGGAAAATTTCTTTTCATTGCCCAGTTTGAGTTTATAGCATATAAATGGAGCACCACCAACCCTAGCAGGGATATTGTGTGTCATACAATGCTTGACTTTATTTTTAAAGCCCTAGCTGTTGGAATGATATGATTGCATAAATTCTCCACTTTAATTTGTACAAATAATTGAATTTCTAGTGATTATTTCTGAAAGTTTGACCACACTACTCCTACAAAATTATTAAAGGTGGCAAACCTCCATAATTTATTGCTTTTTTATAGTCCCATATTTTTTAAGTTGCTTCTGTGATTAGTTGGGGCTACAGCATTTGAATGCATTACTTTTGTCAATATTCTGAATGTAAATGGTAAAAAGTTTTTTGGGTTTGATTGGTTTTTAAATTTTGTTCATTTGCAGTCAGTGACCTGTTCAGAAATATTTGAACAATGACATTACTGGTGCTGTCCTACTGAAAATGATGTGTAGCCTTTACACTGTGGTGCGTAAAGGTATCCTAAAGTTAGCGACAAGGCCAACGTAAAGGTGTCTTAAGGTTAGAGAAATGGGTGGAAGGCAGGCTATGAATTTCTTTCTCATCCCTCTGTGGTGAGGAATGATGCAGTTGTAGGTCTGTAGCAGGTTTAGTTCGGAAATCAGGCAGAAACACTAATTAAGTGTAGTGGTCTGGTTCAAAATATCCATTACTTACTTATTTTCCTTCTGTGAGATAAGAATTAGGGGAAAGCAAAGCAGGCACAAACCTTAAACAGTTGCAGTACAAAGAAAGAGTTTTATTACTAATAGAATTAAAAGTAAAGAGAAATAACAAGAAATTAAAGCAAACCCCCTCCCCCTTTCCAGCACTTTCCTCCTTTTACCCAACTCAAAAAAAGGGTAACAGAACATGGGGTGTTAGTCAGTGTTGCAGTTCTTGATAAATCTCTTTCATATGCTTAAGGGAAAAAGGGTTTTCTTCAGTTGCACGTGGTTCCCAAACTGCCACCAACAGGACACCTGCCTGGAAAGAAACAATCTGCTGTGGTGTAAAACATCTCTTCGTGAAAATCTCACAGTTCCTTCACACTGCCAAACATAGGCTACCACATGGGGTTATTAATCTTTTTAAGGATGAGTTACTTTGGCCTGAAAACAGAGCCTTTTTTTCGCCACAAGTATCTAAAAAGCCTCTCAATGCTTCGATACAGCCTGGCATAGGCACTCTTCACAATTTTCATGGGCCACATGTGAATTTTTCATCCCCCCATGTACTTCAAATGGATTAAAGAGACAAATAGTTTGTGATGTTCCAGTTTATTACCATGGCATGCAAGAAGTTTTTTAAGCTACGCGCGAGAATCGAGGCACCGCCCTCTTTTCTCCCGTCGCCATGCTCAGCTCCGTCTCACGTGACTCACTT
>NW_008237265.1:3055173-3066376 GCF_000691975.1 Corvus brachyrhynchos
ATTTGCTTTAATTTTGTTTTGTTATTTTCTCTTTACTTTTAATTCTATTAGTAATAAAACTCTTTCATTGTACTGCAACTGTTTAAGGTTTGTGCCTGCTTTGCTTTTCTCCTAATTCTTATCTCACAGAAGGAAAATAAGTAAGTAATGAATATTTTCAACCAAAACCACTACATTTAATTGGTGTTTCCGCCCGGTTTCGAACCCAACCCGCTACAGGCTCTGAGATAGTTTCCCCCCCAGCGGCCCAGGGTCTGTGCTGCAGCGTTGGGAAAAGAGGAGTTGGGTAGGGGCCCTGGCCCGGCCCGGCCGGGTGGAGCCTGGAGGCTCCGAGGCCCCCTCCACCTTCCAGCAGGTGAGCTAGGACAAAAGGCAATTCCCGCCTTTCCATGCGGTTTAAATATGTAAATTTGCTACAGGCTCTGAGATAGTTTCCCCCCCAGCGGCCCAGGGTCTGTGCTGCAGCGTTGGGAAAAGAGGAGTTGGGTAGGGGCCCTGGCCCGGCCCGGCCGGGTGGAGCCTGGAGGCTCCGAGGCCCCCTCCACCTTCCAGCAGGTGAGCTAGGACAAAAGGCAATTCCCGCCTTTCCATGCGGTTTAAATATGTAAATTTTGAGAACCGTCATTAGTCTAAAAGACTGTCCATCAACTCAGGTTCAACCCACTACAAGGTCCCACACTGTAGTTTCCACTACGGCTCCAGAGTTATGATACACAGCAGTGGGAAGGCATGTCACAGCAACAACAGAGCCTCAAGCTGTTCTAGGAACAATTGAAATAACTCCATTTACTCATTGAAATGTCCTCATCAGATGATCTGATTGTGCAACTTAGTCTCCTCTGCCTTTAGGTTCTTGAAAGCCATCCTCTGTTTATCCAGGTTAGGGCAGAATTTTGATTATTTGTTGAATAACTTCCCTGGCTCATATTTTCACAAAGGCAAAGCATGGGGGCAGAAAAAAGTGTAGCTCATCTTTTCTGCAGAGGACCAGCTGGGTAATAATCCAGGATGCTGATCTCTCCGATTAAAAAAACTAGTTGTTCACAGTGAGGGTTGGATACTGGGCATGTTTTTTAAATCTTGTTATTTTTTGAAAAATAATTTTATTTGGGCATCATAACTGACACCAAAATTGACTGAAACATGTACAATGAGAGAAAAAGAGGGGACAAATTCTGTGGACCTTGAAAGGACAAATAAATTTTTGGTTCCCATCCCTCTGGAGAGCCCCAGCTTATTTAAAGGCTGAAGTGAGCTGTGGGACTGCTTAGCTTGTTTTTAACTTCAGAGAGCTGGAAGAAGCATTGAAGGAGTAGGACTTCTCTGTGTAGCAATGAGCCATATGGGGAGTTTGTGTAATATCTCCTTGAAAGGAAAGGAATGAAACACAGTCATGATTCTCTGTTTCTTCTTTAGAAAGTTCCTCATTATAGGACTTCTGCTCCTGGAAAAGGCTCCACCCTCTGACATGCAGAACCAACCACATTCTTAATAGCATACTCCATTGTAACACATACACACACAATGCATGGCTCCGTGCCAGGCTGTAATTTGTTTTTGTCATCTATCTACTGACTAATGTGACAACCCACACAAGTATTTATTTCCAGAAGGAAGAATGCATAATGAGAGCTGTAGCTCTCCCAAGTTCTGAAAAGCTGTTTAATGAAAAGGAGGGGGAAAGAGCAGCCTCCCACCCTTCCTCCCAAATGACAGGTTTTCCAAAGCCCAAGCACCAAATTCAACAACTTTGAAGTTGGCCTTATGCAGTTTTTTAGCTATCATTTTCTCTCTGCTGTAGCTTCAGAGAAGCTGGTATTTGTTCTTTGTTGGGCTGGGGGTATTTGGGGACTTAAAGTGAGATGTTGCCAGAATGCGAATGGCTGGGAGCTGGGAGGGCAAAAGGCTGGATTGCATGCTGCATTGCACATGAATGACACATACTCCTGCACACTCAGCCCACTTTGGCTCCCTAAATCTGATTAAAATACAAAAATCCTAGAACAGCAATGTGCCCATCAGAAATTCTGGCTATGTCAGAGGCCCTTGCAAGACCGGCTACAGCTGCAGGTAAAACTCCTGAGCAATTCAAATCACAAAATAGGCTGAAGGCTTTAAGGGGAGGAGATTTAACTCTTTCAAGGGCTGATGAAAGGAAGCAGAGGATTTGCTGTTTCATGGGACCCTCATCCCAGAGCAGGATACCGTCTCTAGAAGGTCAAGCTTTACCTGAAAATAAGTTATTAGTCTCTAATTAGTTGAATGCCACAGTGGTGTTCTATGAGATGTCAAACTAGGTGAACTGCCCCATCCTTTGGAGCCTGAGGATGAATGGCAACGTGTAGGGTCTTCTTCCCTTCAACTGTACTAATGCTACTCCTAGGTCTTTGCTTGGATGGCAACTCATTTCATCTCTGCACAGGTCTGTTGGTATCGCACCTGCACACTGTGATGTTACAGATACCTGGTTGAAATGCTCATGTTCTTTTCATTTACTTCTAGATATTACTATCACCTTAGGAGGTTTGAAAGCAAAGCCAGTGATAGAAGAGTTTGCAAAGCTATTTTACCAAAGACCAGTGCATCTTAGTGGAAGTTTAACATAGCACCATAGGTGGCCTTTCCTCTGACTCAGCTCTTTATTAGGAATAACAGTTCTTTGAATATAGATTTAGTGTAACTGAAATGGGTTTTATTTACACACAATTAGTTAATATAACGGGTTAATTTTATGTGAGGCGATTGTCTTCTGGGAAAATCCCCTGACCTGAATCACGAGAATTTGACTTCAGTGCACAAAATACTGAAGATAAAATATAAATTTCTGGTGGATTCTCTGGCCCTGTTCATTTTTGGCCTAGTACTGAGCTGGGTTCAGGGACCAATAGAGCAAGCAGTGAGTTTCCCAGGAACATGAGCAGCTGATTTGGCCCAAGACATAATTTGAGGCTGTCAAAAGTGCTCCCTTATATTCTACCCCAAGCTTGGTGCCTGCTGTGGGTATGGAGAAAACCAGAATCATTGTCCCTGTCTCTCAGGAAAGGAACATCTGAGGCAGGCAGCTATTCCTTGTAGCTGGGAAAAAGGTATAAGTGGCTGGAAGCTAAAGCGGGAAGTAAAATGAGGATTTTTCAATATTGAAAGCCATGAACCTAGTAAAATAGTAGGTGCTATTACTTGAGATACTTAAATTGAGGTTTCACTTTGGTTTCAGAATGGCTTCCAGGAAGAAATTGTAAACTTCATGCAAGAATTCCTGAATTAGGTTTTCTGAGCGGTGCAAAGTGATCCAGTAGCCACATAATCCTAAAGTTGCCTTAAAACATTTCGCTCTGCAGATAGTCATGTCCTGACCACTCTGCGATAGCCAGCAGGATGTGACAGCCCATGAGATGGATACCAGTGGTTCTCCAAAGGAATTTTGGTGTATCCAGACGCAGGTTTTCTGGTAGACCTGAATTACTGTGCATGCCTGGTTAAGCAGCTTTGGGCTGGAGCTTGATTCACACCCTGTGGCTTGAGGCACTTATGGAACTGCCCTACAGATCTGACAGGCTTCCTCTAGCAGTCATTGCAAATGCTTTTTCAGAGGAGCCTGTCCACAGAAAAATGGAACCAGGTTTGGAATGCTTGGGCCAGTCTCCAAGGTAAATGTAACTGCTTTTCAGGGACAGCAATTCCTCAAGGTGCTAGTGAAAATGTGCAGCCCTCATTTGTTCTTGCCCATGTATGAAGAAATATAGCAAAAGACCAAGGAAAATACAAATGTCTTGTAGCATTCTATTGTTGGAAGTCAGGCGTGGTGGCAGTCAGTGGTTAAATACATCCCTATTCCTCCTGATGATGTGGAAAGTTTGTAATTGCCCTTGAAGGGCTTGTCTTTTTCATAAACAGTGTATTTTTCATGGTTGCTTCTGGCTCAGCTGACACATGCCTCTTGATATTTTAATATAACACAATGTAGAGTGATTGTCCTGAAACTCATGTATCATTTTTTCCCTGTACTATCCTATCAGTTAGTAATATTAACAGCTCCTGTCCTTGCAGTTATTGGCCAGTTGAAAGAAACCAGGCATTGTGAGAACTTTCTTTTACTTCAACATAAAAATAGGTTAAAAATCACTTTAAAAGTATTTCCGTATGAAATTGTAGGACGTTTCCACTCATTTTGCCAGCCCTTAAAAAGAATCACAAGTGATTTTAAAAAAATGGAGGTGTCTAATTATAGTTAAGTCACAATGATGCAAGGGCAGCTTTCTACTGCCATGAGTCAACTTTTGCTTGTTCTTGTGCTCTTTGCCAGGACACTGAGTTTGTCCAGGTCATTTAGCTTTGTCTCCTGCATAGTTGTAAAAATCCTTGTTGATAAGGTCATATCCAAGCTTCATTGCTCAGCATGATCAATCTTAGCAGTATCAGCCTCCTTCCTAGCCAAAACTGCTCTTACATTATATTGCAGTCTCTCAAGGAAAGCCAGAACTTTCCAAGGCAGGAGGACTTATATGCAAGGCTGTGCCCAGAAGACCATGCATGTTGCCAATGTACCAAGAAGAGCATGTATTAGGAGCTGTTTTTAATTTAAAAGCAGGAGCAACTAACTGGCAGTCTTGGAAAGGCAGAAGAATGTGTCCCTACATTGGGGAATGCTGGCTAGTCAGCAGCCCATCTATGGGGGGAAGATGGTTGCTGCAGGTGCATGGTGACAGCACATCCTGTTTAGGGATGGCAGGATATTTTGTCAAGTGGCAAGTTATGACCATCCTGACTGTGTCTGTCTGGTTCGTGAACACCTGGAGGGAGATGTCTCTACAAAAATGGACTGTTCCTGACAATACACAAATTCTCCTGCTTGTGTCATTCAGACTTAACATTCTTAACATGTTTGAAGCCAAATTAAATGCTAACAGCAGCTATTCAGGAGCTCTCTCTGAACATCAGGAGATGTTCAAGGTCTAAGGCATAAAGGCCTGACTAAGGCAAGGTGGGTCCATTTTGTGGTTTAGGAACAGAATTCCTGCAGCTCACTCACCACTCTTATCCCACTATCCTAAAACTGGGATAACCCCCCACTGAGACATTGCAATTTTATACTAGCACATCTTTCAAGATAAAGAACAGTGCACTTGCATGACTAAGCATTTCACTGTTTAATTTTCTGGGCTAGAATTCTCCAAATTTCATCACCCGGTAGGGATATTTAATGTAGAAGCCAACATGCCCAGTGGCAGTGAAGAGACACAGACCTCCTCAGAGGAGAGTTCACTGATCAAGTGGGATGATGTTTCCATCTGTCTCTTTCCATGTAAAGGCACTCGTAGGATGCTCCCAGGGAGACTGTAGGGTCCCCACAAGGTGAGTGAGGATCCTCATGCTTTGATCCATTTGAGCTAGTTCTGACAATTGACACTGGAGAAAGCACCATGGAGCTGGTCTGGCTTGTTTGTATTTACTCTCTATGAAAATCAGAGCAGAAAGTAGCAGAATCACTTAAATACGTTCCATTGGATTTCTTCCTACTCTTATACCAGTCAGAACCAAAACTAATTCTGCTGAAGCTGACAGGTGTTAGTCTGCTGTAGGAGGGAAGAATAAAGTTCAGTGAGTACATAAACTAAAGGAGAAGTGCTGGGGGTTAGGATTTTTCCTATTGTTTCTTTCTCTCCTGGAATTTTGTTCCATCTGTTGCTAAGAGATAATAACAACCGGTACTTAAGAGACAAAAGAAATCGCCAATGTGGGGGAAGGGTGCAGCTGGCTACTCTCTTACCTGAGGGCTTTTCTCTTTGGAAGGGCCAAGATACTGCGAGATTTTCAGATTTTCGTGGGCGCTGAAGGTCTGGGCTTGGCTCCTCTCGCTCTCTCTCACTCTTGACATTGGAGGGGGAGACAGGCTGCAATTGCTGTGACGGGAATTCACCACTGCTGTGGGGTTCCATCTCCGCTATCTTCTTCTACCATGAATGCAGCTCCTAAGAGCAGCCATTGAACTGGGACCTTATTAACATCTTACCTCACTAGAAAGGACTCTCACCATCTACTCTGGTGCCTCAGGGGAAAACCCCGGGGCCCTGACCCCCTCCGAGGGAGCCTTTCCTGGCCGTGCTCGGGAGCCAGGCTGCTGCTGCCCAGCCCCACCGCTTCTCTGTTACTGCTCCAGGTTTTTTGCTACACGGTAACCCTGCACCTCCTGCCTGCCGGGACACCCTGCAGCTCCTGCTACAGCTGTGGAGCTTCTGATACATCTCATTTATTACTCCGGGATTTTGCTCGCCTCTGCCGTTGGAACTGCACCCGAGGGGAAAGGGCCTGCGGCTGAGAGAGGGCTGTCACTGGGTTTGTGGTTCTGTTTGTTTGCCTTGTTATACATATATACACTAGTAAAGAACTGTTATTCCTTGTCCCATATCTTTGCCTGAAAGCCCCGTAATTTCAAAGTTATAGTAATTCAGAGAGAAGGGGGTCATATTCTCCATTCCAAGGGAGGTTCCCGCCTTCCTTGGCAGATATGTGTCTTTCAACCAAGACAAGAAGTTGCTTCTGACTCTGTAGTCCAGAAGTGCCCTGACCTAAAGGTATGCCAGTTATAGATCTGCAGTTACTGAATTCACTGAATGGGGAACTAGAGAGGCATAAATCTTGGAAGATTTATCTCAAAATCTGAAGGCCTCTTTTCATCTCCTTTGCCCAACAGCCATCTTGCTCTACGAGTGGGCACCTCTCCTCCCCTCACTGGTGAGCCAGCAGTGAGGCTCATCTGGACATGTACATGAGCCAGTCTAAAACAGTTGGGTTGAATTTTGTTTTCCTCAGACCTAGAGTTGCTCTTGAAACAGCGTAAGGACTGCACTACCTGCTCTGAAGCCACAACTGTCAGCATCAAAAGCCTGTGTTTCCCCTCCTGCCCATATTCCAGTCCTTCCAGACTGGACTTGCCCTGTTTTCTGCAGGTTATGCATAGATGGCAGTTCAAGTCCTATTATACTCACAGACTATATGGTGACCGGCAAACTGTCTTAGGAAATTGATCACATGTCTTAGAGCGCATCAAAAAACAATAAACCAAATCTCTCAGCTGAGAACATTTGTGCCCTGTTTCAACATATGTACCATCTTCCGTTCATCCACACCATCCCCAGATAAACAATCGACTAATAAACGTCTATCATGTTGTAGAGTGGAAATCCTAATAAGCCCGAAAGTGCAATGATGTTAATGGATGATACTGATATAATGAGTAGCAGGAGATTCAGTCATGCTCACTGCTAAAATACTTAGGAACTTTACTTTCATTCCAGCTTGGAAAAGTTTCCATTTACAGATTGCTTAGCCTATTTATAGACTTAGCTACTGCCGATTTCAGCAGTCTTTGTCTCTCGCCATTTTGTCCACCTTCACATTAGGAAAGCATCTCTGATGCTGTAGTTACTTCTTCCTGAAGCTTCTAGTTATGAAAACTGAATGCATCTGCTTTTACCACAGCACTGCAGCCCAGCTTGCTTTTGGTTTTTGGAAAGAATGCTGTCAGGAAATCTGAAGTTTTGAATGCCTTTCTCTCAACATCCTGTTTCTCCCTTGCCTCCTCTCTCCCTCTGCATTTGACTGATTTCTTTTTCAATAATTTCTGTTGGGTTGCTTTTTTGATGGCTCCTTTTCCTGTGATTTATTTCTTATTCATTATGTCAGCATAAGACTGGGAGTAATGTCTGGTAGGTGGATGTGCCTATGTGGGGATGTTAGTGTCTATTTAGCTGAGGTGTCAACTTGTAGTGCATAAGCTCTTTTGGTGAAGGTTGTTTGTCAGTAGAAATTGTTATCAGAATTATTAAGTATAAAAATATAATAATTTTTGTAATAAAGGGATTTATTTTCTTTGAAATGGCTATTGAATATACAGAACATATTCCCTGACAAGCTATAAATGCTTTAAAGCAGGTCAGATTTTGGATCTAAATGACTTAATGGAGACCTATAAACTTCTGAGAGTTGAGAAGATAATTTATTCATTGTGTCCATGCAGCCTTTAGTCTCTCTGCTGAGTCTACATTGGTTGTGTTGTAGGCAGCAGTCTGCTGGAAATGCACGTTTCCACACAGGCTGCTTGACACATAACTGGAGAAAGTGAGCATTGATTACTACTGGAAGTAGTGTTACTAAACTTGTTGGTCTAGCAGTGAAACGTACAGTGGCTCTGTACTTGTTTCCTTTGGCCAAAGTGCATTGTCCTCATAGGCTCTTGCATGTGTTCTTTCTTTGATTCTTTAATCCCTTCTTTTCTTTTTCCCACTTTCCTTACAATTCATTGTGAAATTGCCAAGCTTGTGCCCATTGCTGCCCCAATACCATGCTAGCACTCTCCTGGAATGCTGTTCTTTCCTCCTCCTTCCCTCTTCCTCCCCAGTGCCTCCTTCTACCACTTAGGTTCAGTTGTTTTTGCACAAAGGGTGTGATCTGAGGTGGGAAATCCATCTGTATTAAAAGCTAGGTTTTTTTTCCTTTGCCAGATTAACTTTAATTGATAGAGCTACTGGTTTATTGCATGGCTATCTGAATGCTGGTGCAGTCACATTAGTCGGGGTGTCACAGGAGGAGGATTAAAGGGCCAGGAGATGGGTTCCCTTGGAAGAACTGGGAATTCACACTGGTGTACCACGTTTGGTAAAACATGGCCTGTTTCCCTCACCTCCTGGAGAAGGACATCACTACTAAGCTTCATTTTGCTTTTCCACAATTCCTTTTAAAGGCTTCGATCCCTTAGGAAAGAAGAAAGAAAAGTGGGAAAAGCAGGAGTGAAATGATACGGAGCTGGCTGTAGTCACAGTATCTATAGACAGAATGTGTAAAGAGCTACTGTTTCCACACTGAGTGTTAACACCTCCTGAACAGTTGGAAGCCACTGGAATGAGCAAACTTGATATTGCTACTTATTTGTCCCATTCTTTTTCTACATCGTGTCTTTACAGTTCACACAATTGCAGCCCAATCTTATTCCAAGTTGGGAGTTACACCACAGATGATTTTGAAACTGGAACAAGGTCTTTCTTTTTCATTCCTACTTATTACTTGTCCTGTATTTGAACTCAGATTTTTGGGGGCTTCTGCACGAACCTGCCACCTAATCCTTGCTTTGTACTCTGAAGGGTGTTCCACTCTTGCAGAAGAAAAGGTTAACTCAAGTGGGAATATAAAAAAAATTGGGTGCACTGCAGAACTGGAGAGATAGAGCATCAGTTCTTTCTGACCACCTTGTCGTTTTTTGTATTCAGCATTTTTGCAAAATGACTTTTATCAGAAGAAGAGCTATCAGCTGGGATAAATGTTCCAGGCAAAGGATTGGGTTGACTGATGGCAGTTGGTATTAAGTGCTTGTGATGTTTTGCACTCAATGGGAAATGTTTATTCTGATTCTGAAATGTAAAAAAGTAAGGGAAAAAGTTTGCTGAAGCTTCTCTCGATCTCTTCTCAACTTTCTTTTGTGTCCTTGAACCCTTTCTGAGTATGCACACAGATGGGTGTCACTCTGCAGCTCCCTGTAGAGTTCTCATGGCTAAAATATCCAAGTGCTTGCCACTACCATAGCAAAAAGCTCAACATACAAATGTCTTTCTCTCTCCTGTCACTGTGCATGGAAGTAGTTTAGAAATTAGTTCAGACACAACTGTGGACTAGGGACTAAATTTTGCAGATAATTTCCATTTTATCTGTGCATTATATAATCATCTCCATCTTGATGTGTGAAGGCAGTGGCAATATAGTGTGTCACTGCCTTCTCCTTAGCCATTGTGCTCCTCTCCGGTTGTTGTTTTGAAGTGGGCCCAGTCTGTTCTATCTCATTCTCTCTTCCACATTCCATTTTATTTACGGTCATTGGCACGATCTGTGCTATTTATTGCTTGTTACTCTCTCTTTGGCCTCTGGAATAATGGTTGTGTAGTGTCTTAGTTTCAAGGATCTACACAGTCCTTCATTAGCAGCTCTTTTTAATATTCTTTCCCAACCCTGCTGTATACCTTTCTTTCCCTTTAAGCATTGTCTTATGGTTTGCATTTCCATTAAGTTAGAATGAAAGCATATCATTCCCTTGTTTCTTAAATTTACACAGCGTTTTCTAAATCTGCTAATGTATTTGTACAGTTCAGTCATTCTAAATAGTTTTTTCATGCTGTCTCTGAAGTCTCATTAACAGAAAAATATTGCATGCTGTATCCACTTCTTATTATGACTGATCAATTATCTGTATCTAGTCAAGTGGTATTCCTTGGGATTCTCGAACTAAGTTGGCTTTTGATTTTTCACGTGTGTACTCACACAGCATTCTTTGTCATGGGGGGGAGGATTAGGGAGGGGAAGTTAATTTTTTTTTAATCTGTCTAAACCACCAATGTCCCTAGAGGAACTAGGCCATGATATACCCCCAATAAAAAAAAAAAAAAAAGTAATGCATTGAATAGTGGTCTGAGCAAAGACAGAGGGCTTGGAGTTCCCAATTTTCTGTTTCTCCCACTTCTGTAAGAGGTGATATTTGATCAGGTGGTACTTTATGTTTTTGGTAAGACATTATTTGACAACCTACCTCTTTGATCACTCCCTGCTTGAAAGGTAGAAAATCTCTGCAGTGCTGTTGCTGCCTGTGTGCAGTGGCAACCAGCCTGCCTGCACAGTCAGCCCTCAGGTTGGATAAAGAGGGCAATGTGATCATTCACATTGTTCACAGTTATGTTTTGGATACTCCATGAGGCAAATGAAGTGGTGCAACTGATGAAAAAATTAAATGAGGAGTGAAGGTGCTCTCTCAGTAACTAAAGTTTTGTGTTTGTGATGTTGAGGTTCAGTTTCCAGCTTTGACTTGATTCATCATGTGAGTGTGTGCTGGGGTTTTAAGAGGTCTAGTATTTTTCTATTAAAGGAATTTTTCCCCCATACTGTTACTAAGACAACAAATCGCTGGATGCTTAAGAGAGACAAAAGACCTGGCTGCTCCTTTTGTTTCACCTGGGTGTGTGGTCAGTTCGGGCTCTGGCGTTCGGACAGAGAGGAGTCGGCTTGCTTCGGCTGCTTTTCCTTGTGCTGGAGAAGCCCCGGGATCCCAAGGCCGCATTTCCTGCCCCACTGGAGGCCGGGCTGTGGCCGCCCTGCCCTGCCTCTGCTTCTAGGCTTCGCTACGTTGTAGCCCTGCTTGCCCTGCCAGACCAGACCTCCCGGGGGG
>NW_008237265.1:3066586-3071271 GCF_000691975.1 Corvus brachyrhynchos
TGCGAGCGGAACTGCACCCGAGGGGAAAGGGCCTGACAGCCGAGAAGCCTGGCACTGGGTTTGTGTTTGTTTGCTGTTACTGCCATAGTTATTGTTGTTTTGTTTGACTGGTTATATATATAATACTAAAGAACTGTTATTCCTATTTCCCACATCTTTGCCTAAAAGCCCTTGATTTCAAAATTATAATAACTCAGAGGGAAAGGGGCTACATCTGCCATTCCCAAGGGAGGCTTCTGCCTTCCTTAGCAGACACCTGTCTTTCAAACCAGTGTGTTTCAGTGTGTTTCTGTGACTTCAGTTTTAGCTCCTGCAGCTTCCTTCCACACGTATACTCAGAGTTCCTGCCTCTGGAGGAGTTTTACTGGATCATAGGGATTTCTTTGAATGATGTACAGATGCTCAGAGATCCTGGGAAGGGACAGAGAAAATCATTGAGATTGTCATCCTCTATATATTGTGTATGAGAAAGTAGGAAGTCTTGAGATGGAAGTCCATTGTCAACTCATCCTTCTGTGTCCTTTACTTCTGCAAACACCTGCACAACTGTTTATAATTCTCATTCCATAGTTTGTAATAAACAGTTTTATTTTATGATGCAGGAGGAGAATCTCTCTGAGGTTTACTACTTCAACTCTTTTCTGTCCATTGACAGCAGAACTGCAAGAGTGCTGTTGAGAGAAATTTGGTTCCGTATGTCTCTTCCGCCATTCCTTCCAGCTTCTTTGAACACCTTTCTTCTTCAGACCTGTAGCACCTGTTTTTCAAGGTGCAGTTACCAGTTGTGTGTTTCCCATCTCTGGCCATGGGCTTTACTACAATTTTTGGTCTGTAGATTGCTTTTTATGCAACCTGTGGAAAGAAAAGTATATGAAATTAAGTTTGTGCCATCAGCTTAGTTCTTTTCATGGCCAAGCCTGCATACACCCAGGAAAATGCTTGGACCTGTGAAGTCTCATCTTCATCTCCACAAGGTTTTCTTTGGAGGACATGAGAAAATATTGGCAGGCAAGATTAGATAAACAGGGCGGTAGTTCACTACCTTTGATTTGACAGACATAATCCTGTGGCTTAAGATAAAATCATATGATTTGTCTTTAATAACAAATAAACAACATTTAATGGATGCTAACAAGCTCATTTTCATAATACCTCAGCGAGGAAAACATGTTACCAAGTTGAGAAACTAAGGAAAAGGGATTTCTGTAGATCTTGAAAGACAGCTCTGATTCCACCTCAGTCCTGGTATGCTTAGCCAGAAGCAGACTCAGAGGCTGGGGTGGAAGGGGGCTCCTCTTTGTGCTGCCAAGCCACAGGGTTTTTCATGAGTAAAGTGTGCTAATGGCTGATGGCTTTTGCAAAAAAACTGTTCATAAAGTTGCCTTCATCTTTGTCCTCTGAATAAAGTGCACTCTTCAGGTTCCATGACAAAATCAGCTTCCTTCATGTACACTCTTTTTACCAGAAAGAGTGGGATCCCCCTGGGCTTGGGGGGCAGGAGCACTGGGTGACTGTTCCTCTGGCTGCTGCTGCCCTTGTGTTGGCAGTGACCCATGTGGACACAAGAGCCTGGATTTGGAATGAGGAGGTGTCTAGATGTAAGCACTCAGTTTGGGCTCTTTATTTCCCCTCCTGCTTTGTTTGCTTTCACCAAAACTGTACTTGGGAGTGATGGAAAATTGAAAGGTTGCTCTGAGCAGTTTCATGTGTACCATGCAAACATGCCTGCACTTGAAAAACACTAATCACTTCAGAGTCATCCTAAAAGATCATGCTGTTGGGATGAAATGTGCGTATGAAGAATTGCTGTGGAAATATCTACACCAGGTCTGGAGAGAAGGCAGGGATTTTTTTCTTTTCTTTTCAACTTATCCAAAATTTCTGATGGGAATACTTCACAACTGAAGCTCTGCCTTCCCTTGGGCGAAATGCAACCATTTAACTTCTATCTTCTTTCTGATAGAAAACTGATGGTTTGATCCCATAGGAAGTCTGTATCTGCTCACATTTACATTTGTTCATTTCAGGAGGATTCTGTGTTATCTAGGAAAAAGCAGGGGGGCAGGAGGGGAAAGGATTTGGCTTAGTTTATTGTACTGCTGGTTCTTCCTGCCACTCCAAAGAAGATGTGCATTTCCAAATTTGATTTTAAGCTGGGGTGAAGAAGGGAGAAATAGAAATGATTATCAGGTTGGAGTGGGGCTTGGGTTGGGACTGGTGGGAGGAATGTGAATCAGGAGGCAGCAGCTTTGGAACCGGATACAATAAATTACTCTAATTTATTGTTAGTTTTTCTGATTGCATGCAGTTGCATCTCCTTTTGCAGTGCTTGGTCATAGCAAACAGTGCCTTTTTAAGCAAAAATGAGAAGCCCCTGAGTTCTGGACACATAGAATGCAAAGTTTAATGACATTCACGAAGAGGAGAAGAAAAGAGTGAGGCAGAATACTGAAACAAAGGGGAGGCAGGTTATCAAGAAATGTGAGCTTGATGCCATTTAGAAAGGGTCTGGGTCCCATGATTTATCTAAAAATGACAAGATGCCACTCTAGAAATGCAAATGTCTGCCCTGCATCTTATAGCTATAATGAATGAGTTTCACACAATGGAAACATTCAGCTTGCTCTAGGGCACTTACTGGGGCTCCATATGCTAACTGCATGTTCCTGGCCTTTAATCACTCTGCCTTTGTTTTCTCAAAACTTAAATTAGAAGTACATTAGTGTTTATACCGGTGTGCACCCAGGGTGTTTTTGTGTGTTTGTTTGTAGAGAGTTGGTTTTGTTTTTCACCAACAAACAAGCCATATGGATGTAGTCCTCTTGAATGCATGGGATGAGGCAAATCATGAAAAACTGAAGTTGGCAACAGCAAAAGAGTGTAAATTTTGAGCTGTTAATGGAAAGTAGGACTCTGGCTTTGGGGCTGGGGGAGAACCCGTGTTAGACAGCAGGGAGCCAGTTAAACCCTCCCCTGACCTGCCAAGAGGATGCCTGTGTGCTTTCTGCTTTATTCATAGTGAGATCAAGCCGAAGTTTTCCTCTGTGGTAAGTTAGGGTTTAAAAAAAGCATATTTAAAAAAGCATATAAAAAAAGGCCTTGCAGACCTCCTCCAGAACACAGTGCACCCTATCTAAAGGCTGTTATTACTGGGGGCTTCAGCACAGGCTGTGTCTTCCTATTAGCAGTATTGTACATTTTAAACTTGGGATTAAGTGAAAGAATTAGAGATCCATCCATAAAATAAAATGGGAAACCAACTACTATTGCCTTGAAGATTTTTTGGGGAGGACTTTATCCCACACACATAATATTTAATTTTCTGGATGCATATATGCAGCATGTGTGTGAGTGGGCACACATGTAACTCCACTGCAAGTTTTAAAAGCTCTGTTTCTGACAGAAAACTGGTCTAATTAATAGGGGTAGGAGACAAAATGCCAGCTTGTAGATTTGTTTCCTCTGCAGAAATCGGCTCCTCCCTCCCTGTTACACTCCTTCTTGATCTGATGTAACAAGAAGAGAGAGTCAGCTGTGAATCAAGCGCCTTGTTCTCATTTCCTTGATCATTGGCATGGTTTGAGAGAGAGAAAGGAGGAGGGATTATTTGTGAGGTTCCCCTTCCTCCTCTCCTTCAAGATGCCCAGGTACTTCCAGAATGTTCCATAATATCAATCTGATTTTTCTCATTAAATAACATCCTCTTCCTCCCTATTCCGTGTTAGTTTAAAAGTGCTGTTTACACTTCACTAAGCTACTAATTCCGAGCTTTGACGAGTGGATTGCCAGTTAACAATACCATTTAAAACGCATTGGTTTTTGCAGCAAGCTGTTCAATGGGTTCAGAAATTAAAGGCAAAATGCACTTGACTGAATATGTGCATTTCTAAGCCCACAGTTACCATTGCTGGAGTATTTACCAGTTTGGAAAAATCTCTCTTTACATAAATCTGTCAGTTCTTCATTGCTGCACACTGAGAGTTTGGCCACTCACGCTGACAAGCTGGGGTGGGGTTTTTTTGAAGCAACTTTAATCGTCATCTGGTGTCACATTTCTGCACTATGGTTTTGCTTGGAGGATTGTACAAATTTGTTCCCATAACATTCAGGTTGTATATGATCCCTTGTGAAAGAAAATGGCATGTTGGTATTCTCATTACGATATCAAGGAGACAAGGAACTAGATTGTCTTGGGAGAATAAGCGAGAAATACAAGGGTAGAATTGGAAGTGGAAAAAGTTTAGCTGTTGTGCGCTGCAGTATATAAAATTGCTGATGTGTGGAAGAGCTTGTGAATGCTTCTAAACCAGATTCTTAATAGTAACAACATTAATGGAAGCCTTTCCTGGAGAATGTGGCAGGTCAGAAAATCAAAAGCCATTTTGCTCCTTAGTAGAGAGACTGTTTCAATATTTCCTGGCATGTGCTTTCCTTCTAATTAATGTCATACACAGAAGGGGTAACCATTCAGCCATCTTTCCAGCTTTAAAAGAGTCAAAAATTAAAAAAAAAAAAATTACACAATGTAATAATTGGAGAAGGGATTTTGGGGGGCATGTCTGGGGGTGGTGGTGTTGTGCCTTGTTCCTCTCTTCTGTTTCAGGCAGTGTTTGTAATTCTTTGGCAGGAGTGACTAATTTATTGTCTGACTATCCTATCTGGATTCATACAGGGTGGCTTTCAAT
>NW_008237265.1:3071550-3077834 GCF_000691975.1 Corvus brachyrhynchos
AAGGGAGAAGGTTATATGTTTCTGATCTGCTTTACTGCTTTTCAACTGCAAGTAAATTAATGCACACACTAGCTTCCCCTCTGCTGTGCTGATTGGATCCTTGTACCGATTAAATATTTCACACTGATAGAGGGTGCTGAAAGCACTCAGCTGGTAATGCAGCATGTACATCAGTGATACAATAACTGAGTCTCAGGTTAAAGTCAAACAAAACCCCCAGTTTGCTGCAGTTTTGATTGGAATGAGTTTCACTTTGAATTTAAATCCTTTAGCCTGCTGCAGGGATGGCTAATTAACTGAGATCTGATAGAGGCAAAGAAATACGTTCTTAGTTCTAATGACAGGCAGGCAGGAAGTTGTCAATAAAAAAAAAAAAAAGAGAGAAAAAGAAAAAGAGAAAAAGGAGAAGAAACCAACAGACAAAAGAAGTCGCAAAAACACCCCCAACCAACTAATGCTGAGACTGTACTTCAGCACATGTAAACCTTCCTGCCCGTGTTTCACACTCAGCTTCCTTTGGCTAAAAGTCTGCCCCTGGAAAGGCTCTTTCCATCGAGTCCCAGATTTTCTTCAGCTATTTTTTTAATCCCTCTAACAAAAACTAACATTCGAGTTGTACCTAGTCGGGCAGTCGCTACCTCCTTGTTTATTAATCGTGCTTTCTGGGGCTTCCTTTAGGAAAGGGCAGGGAGACGGGAGCAGCCATACTGGGGGGGAGGAAGGCAGGAGGGGGAGGAAGAGGAGGAGGAAGGCTGCCTGCCCCCGGGTACCTTACGTCAGCCTGCGCCACGGTGACGTCTCCCTGGGGGTCATTAAAAATACTTCTGTCGAGCAATTTTCTTCTTCCTCCCCTCCTTTCTCCCCATCCCTGCCCCCGCCCAAGCTGGGGCGTCGCAGGGAGAGCGTTTGTATCAAACTGACAGGTCATTTACTGAGCGAATGGCAGGAGGAACCCGACCGTCTTTAAAACGCTTCTCCTCCTCCTCCTCCTCCCCCTCGGTTGCACGTCTTGAACACCTTTACATCGAAGTACAGCATTTTTGGAAACTGCATAAAACCTTCCCTTGTGACAATCTTCATCCTTGTTTGTATGAGAACCTTTTTAATGTCTTCTCTTTGGGCACAGGCAGCCTGGTGCCCAAGGCCTGTATGCAAAAGGAAGCTTTTTTTATGGGAGGCCAGGGATAAAATACAGACTATGAAGCCTTCTGCCTCCATAAGCATCCACCAAACTCCTCTGGGTGCCTGTGCATACACATGTGCTTGGCTGAAGCCCTGCTCATTTCTGTTTCAGTGGGTAAAGTTATGAGGGTGGTTGGCTCATGACTTAAGGTGCAGATCAGGCAGGATCAGCCATGTATATAAATAGCAACTTGGAAATATATGAGAAATACATGGAAATGCATATGATTGAACCAAAATCCTAAGACGAGGTACTAAAGTGCTGTAGCTGGTGACTGTTTACCATGCACTTGTGTATTGTCACTCTCTGAATATTAAATATTCTGTTGTTCAAGAGAATTTTATTGTGACTATTGGGTAAACGAAGAGAGGCCATGGACCTCATTGCTGAAGAAGTCTGTTCAAATGGTTTGCATGCATGGCATTATATTAGTGTGGAATGTTAAATTATTAATTGACAAGACATCATTTTGGTTTTAAAGTGGATTGCCAGTGCTCTGCAAGCTAAATAAACTCTCAGGGTTATGCCAAATATTTTCTCGTAGCCATGGGGCCACTAAGGAAAAAACCTGATATTGCTCTGAAAACAGTTGCAGTTTTTCACAATCAAACTGCTTTGTCAGAGCATCATTCTAGAAAGATTAATTGACTGAGGTCTCTGTCTACAGTGTGTAGGCGTTAAAATACAAATGTGATGGACAGTGAATTTTAGGTCCTTTTTAAACGGATCTCATATTTTACTACGAAAACATGGAGGTTTGCTGAAAGACGTGTCTGTTTTAAATCACTGCTGTGGCAGACAGCAGCCAGGAGCTGAGAATTCCTCCCTTGTAGAGCATGACCATATTCTTATTTGAGATGCATGTAGGAAGTAATGTTGACATCAGATCAGTAAGGATTTGAAGACATGATGTAAACTGCAGCAGAGTGACAATGAAGGAGCCAAAGCCTTGCACCAGAAGCAGCGCCATGTATATGGAGCCTGGCTGGAGCCTGCGTGTGCGCATATACATGCCCCATTGCTCAGTGTGTGGATCACAACAGAACCGCCAGCTGCAAACACTTTCTCGCTTTGCTCTTTCCATTGCTTTATTCACTGAACAGAATGATTTGTGGTTTGTGATAGCAGAAGTAGCATTTGAGTAACCAAGTTTGAGGCTAGAACTGTTGGACGGCCGCCTTCTCACATGAAAACCTTTACAGCACAGACCTCGCTAGAAAGGAGGGGACGGGGAGAAGGCTTACATGCACTAATAAATAGAAAGGCCAGAGTTATTTTGATACATATGGAAAAAATATTAACTCTGCTCTAAATAGTTGAGACCATGCCATGTACAAGATGGGAAATCATAAACAAGTGGCAGATTTCCAGCACATTGTGGCGTGTTTGCATGTGACCAGCATACATATTTCAAACTCCCAACTGCCTGTGGCATCCTGCAGTGAAAATGAAAGTTGTGTTGCTATTGAAAAGGCGCTGCTTCAAAATTGGTGCATTGTGTCGGCTATTATGCTGTGGATGAGAAGCAGAGACCTGCTTTCCAGCATTTAAAGCCAATATTTTTTTTCTTGTTTTCCTCTCTTTTGGCTCTTCCATTGTATCAGCATGTGTTTTCTGCTGCGGTGTCTAAAGCTTGCTTAGTTTCTTATTGTTCATTATTCCAAAAGTATCAGATAATATGTTATGCTGACTGATTCTCAAAATGCAGATTTTCTTTTTCTTTAAAAACTAAGATTATTCTTGTAAATAATCTGGCAGAAATAGAATACAGCAGATGTAGGTTTTGTTGAGGATTTTTTTTAATCTCTTGTATCATAATCTTTGTTTCTGTCAACACTCCTTTACCAACATCTTCTCAGGGTTATAATGTAAAAATGGCTGTTACAAAGGAAAAAACACAGAATAGTTCACCTCTTAACTAACACAGTTTGATTAAAGGGGCTATTTTTACAGTTTTGATTGGTACATTTTAGAAAATTAATAAAAGAGATACAGAAGAGATGATGTTGCTGCTTTTCCCTAAATAAACAGTTTTTCTGTAAGTCTACTTTGGAAGCTAATCTTGAGCACCTGATCCTTTGTATATACTTCCATATTTAGTTTCTAAAATTTTCAGTTATTTAAATAAACTTAGTATAACATTGTATCCTCAGGAGGTGACAGATGTGGGCCATTTAGTCTTTGCAAGCATACCGCAAAGACATAATATTTTCCCTATATTTACTTAGAAAAGCCACAAAACCTATATTCAAATGAAAGTTTTCCAGTTTTACAAGCATTTCATATTTATCACAACTTAGACTGAAACAAGCAGTAACCTTTATTTCTGTAGCTCTTTTGGTTGCATGCACATGAACAGACAGGATTGTGAGATTATTAGGAAAAATGTTAACATGCATCACATGCAAAGACCCAAAACTGACTCACTGATAATGCATGTAGGGAGAACAAGTAGGAATGGGATGGATGGTAGTTTGAGTAGCAAAATTTTTTTGTTGGTTTACAGAATTTCTGCTTTTGTACTTCTCAGCTAATTTGCTCCTTTGAAACAAGACAAAAAGCAATTAGTTGCTATTGAAGTTTGTCAAGAAAGTCATAATCTACTTCTACTTAATTTACTTGTTTTTTCCTCTGAGCTACCAAGGATTGTCTCTCTTTTGGTGTCAAGAAGTTTTATTTGCTTAGATGTTTTCTGTTGCTGACCCGCCTGAGAACAACATAAAGCTGTACTAATACCACTAGATTATTACTTATTAGAAATTTCAGTGAAAATATGAAATCAGAGTAATGCTGAGTGTTTCTGTAAGAAGTTTTTCATTCAGTAACCCACACGTTCATGTCTGAGGACAAACATTAAGACACTTCATCAGTACACTGGTCAATCAGGAATAGCAAGTGCTCCTAGGGCCACAAAAGAGAATTCCCAATGCTACTGACGTCAGCAGCAAACCTCTGGTTGCCTGCAATAGATCTAGGATTTCCCTCATGGACTAACTCCAGATAGGCAATGGATTTCTAGCACTGTAACCAAGGACAGCATTTTCAGACAGTCTTACGTAAGTGAACTTACATTTTACATAGGTCACAAAGCAAAAATACGACCACAGAGCTGAACTCTTAGTCTGAGAGCTTTATGTCACTGTAGGGGTTAATAAGGTGCTGAGCAGTGAAATATTCTGTAGAGCAGGAGAGGTGGTGGTCAGCTCTCCCACATGCTGTCCCAATTCTGTTTGGCATCTGCAGCAGCATACCATGGGGCATAGAAGCAGTGCAAGGAACACCAGTGGAAAACTGTGCTACAACAAACCAGAGAAATAGAGTTTTATAGAATTTTTTCATAAGCAACTTTTTCCCCCCTACATAAAACACATACCTGACCTTCTTGTCTTTCACTTGAGCACTCTTAAACTGTCAGACAGGTATATTTCTGTGTTGAAGGAAAAGCTCTTTTCTCTTCAAAACTTCTATGACACACAACAGCATAGAGAATAAGGAGAATATTGCCTATGCTTCCTTGGGATGATTGTCAGGATAATGGAGAATGAAAGGTAAAGACAAAAATGAAGAAAGCTCAAAACAATTTATACAAAGTCATGATTACTAGAGTAATACTGACATTAGAATCACAGAACCACAGATTCAATAAGGTTGGAAAAGACCTCAAAGATCATTGAATCCAGCCTTTGACCAAAAAGAAGTAATTTCTGTATATTAAAATCTGAAGCAAGTATCTCTGGTAAAGCATATGCTTGTGATTTCATATAAACACAAAAACTACAGTTCCTGGAGCAAACATATTTGTCCACTAAGCCTTTCCAGTCTTAAAATGTATGATGGGTTTAAAGGTAAGAAGGGATGTATTTTCCTAGAAGTCACTTAAGTTTTATGCTACAGGGCTTCTGCTTTATGCCCAGTAGTAAGGTTTTCAGCCTTCATTCTGGCAAGAACTAAGCATGTTTGTGACTTCATACACACACTCACACATATATACACACACCATATTTTAAACAAAGTTGACAACAAAACTCTTACGGGCTTTAACAGTAGAGCAGCAGTTTCCCAAAGGCTGTACATTAGATGTAATTGCATTAGAGTCCAAAGTTATGGTCAGTGCATAAAGTTAAACACGGGCAGAACTGTTTCCAGGATTAACTGCCTTTGATGTCAACTCTAGTAAAAATGAGATGTTTAATAATTAAAGGTATCAAAAGAGGCTTGAACCAGCATACTTTTTCCACATGTACCTAACTTGCCTAAATGGCACTAATAAGAAAAGCTTCCAAAATTACTCAAAGTGCAAAAACTTTATAGAAGTTATTTTTCTTCCCAAAAGTGAGCATTTTATGCACACACTATTATTTACCGTATGCATCTTCACAGTACCTACAGAAATCTCAAATACAAGTCTTGTAAGAGATCCTATAACAAGGTCATAATCAAAATATTCCTATTACAGATGATGGAATAGCCACTCTGTAGCAATATAAAAGAACAACTATTAAGAAAAACAGAGAACCGTTAGTTAAAATGGTGCTATGGAGAAAAGTTAGCTTGGATGATGTTAATGATGATGATAATAATAATAATAATAATTGTAATTACCGCCACAGGAAAAATAGTGGAAGTTTGTGAGGAAAAGAAAACTTTAAAGGGAAAGCAGCAAACTGACTCCAAAGTCAGGCAGAGTGAAAGAACACAGGAAGTCGCTAAGCACTGGCGTGCGGTGGGCCCGCAGAATGGATATTCAGACCAATGGAAGAGAAAACTGAAAATACCCTTCTTTAACCTTTTATTATTAATTGAAGCTGCAGTATTGCCTAGACTTATATCACGATCAGGATATTGGCTCGAGGCAAAACCCAAAGGGAAAAAAATCCAATCCAAAACCCCAACTTTGGTAGCCCAGAGTGCAACCCGCGAATTCCCGAGCAAGGAAAAGGAACCCAGCCCTTCCCCTGCCAGGAAGAAAACTGTAACCTCATCCAAACCCCAAATCCGTGCTGCCTGGGGGCCGGCGGGCCGTGTGCGTCTGCATCCCTGCGGTGATAATGCCGCTTCTCTCTCCCCCTCTCCCGGCAGAAGCTGGAAGTGCTGGTGGGCA
>NW_008237265.1:3078079-3081622 GCF_000691975.1 Corvus brachyrhynchos
GGTGGGGCGCGGCGGGCTCGGCCGCGGACGGGTGGCCGCTGGGCGGGGGGTGTGAATGGGCTCCGGGCTGGGGGAGTTGCCGGCGGGGCAGGGGGATACCTGTCCTTCCATTCCAGTGCTCTCGGGGTGCAAGAGCAAGGGGAGATCTGTCCCTTCATCCCGGAGCCCTCGGAGTGCGGTTCTCGCCCCGGCGCCCTGCAAGGGGAGGGCTTCCTGCTCTGGTGCTGAGCGCTGGGCAGTTGGGCACCTCGTGTTGCTCGCCCCCAGTTTCCTCACCTTCTGTCGCCACGTCTCTGATTCAGAAACAGTTCTTAAATCTCACGAAGTTTACGTAGAGAAATGCTTGCGGGGTGGAGGGGCTCCTGGCTATGCTGGCGTTTCAAGCCCCCGCAGTACGGTGCTCTCGCTTAGGCACGGGGGAGCTGGCAGGCTGTTGCCTCCAGGTTCAGATGCGTATACATATTTAATGCTTATGTTCACGGTAATTAAAATACGAAATAAATGGACTTAGTGAAAGGAGGTCGGAAGGTGCAGGGGCGCTGTTTGTTTGCTGCTAACCATGTTTTGTGCAGTCTGTTAACAGAGAAGATTTGACTCCAGTCATGCTGTGTCAGAGAGAGAGGGAGATGATGCTGATGAAGTAAAAATGTGAAGAAAGTGACAAAGCCTTTCCAAAACTTTGTAGCAGAGGGTGTAAAGTACTATTGGTCACATGGGAAATGTGGATTTCTATTCTGCTTTCGGCACATAGGGGCTGTGTTAGTCTGGGTTTTTTTTTATACTCTGATTCCCCTTCACAGGCTCAGGATATGAATCTCTAATAATCAGGAAAGGAGAACCTGGTATGGATAAAGGCAACAGGCAAACTATACCTGAAGATTTTTGTAAGTCAAGGTTATATTGGAATGCATGAGGCTTTTTAGTACCCAGGGAGCCCCTTCCTAAACACCCTATGGGGCGTGACTGTCATCTACTGCACCCACGATTTTGTATTTCATACTGGGTAATTTCCTTTTTAGAAAGTGTTGTTTATGCTTTATTGAAAAGATACTTGATGGCATACTAGTAGATATTTCTTAGAATCCTGGAAAATAACTATAGAAATGATAATAATATGAAAGATAAAAGTTAAAAGTCAATATTACAACCATCAATCATTTTGTGAAGGACTATCTTTTACTTTCACTGTCAGGAGCCATTGGAAGAAAAGAATCAAAGCAGTGAGGGAAGAAGCTTGAAATATAATTTAATATGTTTAGACCAAATAGTGAAGAAACAGTCCCAGGTGCTGGAGAGCAGTATGAGTTAGAGCATTTGGCTGCAAATTTTCACTTCTTCAAGTGTTCTTGGAGAAAGACTTTCTAACCTGCTGTGGTGTTGAATAATCCATGCTCCTTCCCATTTATCCTTTTAAAAGGGCAAATGGGTTCCACTCCCACCTTTCACATCCCCAAGCATACTGGGCTCAGTGGTGTAGTGCAGCCTGCTGGAGCCAAGCACTAATGCTCCTGCAGGTTTCTATTTTATATGCTCTCAAACCTGAAACAGTGTTTGTCCTGGCATTGCAACTTTTGCTTGCAAAGAGCAGCTTTATTTCAAGCAGAGGCTTTCTGTTGTTGGAATGTTGACCAGCATTTGGGGTTTGCCTTGGTTTTGCTAGAGGAAAAGGTCTAGTGTTTTTATTTAGAAATGTCTTCACATTACAAATTTTCAACAACTGTAGTTGATCTAGTATCTCTGATTATGTTTGTAATTTATGAAGGAAGAAGCTGAGGAATGGCAAGTTTCTAAACCAGAGGACTATTACGGTTTTATTTTTTTGAGAATAGTCAACAAGCATGAATAGAAACAGAAATATTGAATTACAAAAATAAAATTGCAAGCTGACCATTGGTCCTAAACTGTCATCAAGCTTAGTGCTGGATTGAATGTTAATTATCACTCCTCTACCCAAATTAAATTTGTTTTGCAAGAATTATTTTTCTGGGAAAATTTTAAAAAAAGCTATTCTTGCTTCATGCTCAGTATTCTTTATTGCTCTTCGGAGTGTTAACCATTAATCAATAACAGTAACACCTTAGCTACAAGCTCTGTAATGTCAGAGGGAAATTTAATTGCTGACATTTATTAATAAGCATTTACTATGTCTTCTTTTTGGGTTCTTTTATGGTGTTGGTACTGCTCAGTAAAGTGTTTGGGTTTTTCTTTCTACAGAAATGTATGAAGCTTGTAAGATGGAGGATAATAGCTCTCTGCAAACTGGGCTAAGGTGGCAAGCTGATGGTTGTAAATGAGATACTGGTGTAGTGTAGCCTCTTCCTCTGCATCTGCAAAGGGAGAGAAAGGGCTAGGGCATAAAATGTAATGTTACAAGTTTCTGAACAGTGGTTTCTGCTTGAAAGCATTTAGAGGATCAGGATGTGTATATGGTCATCTCATGTGGTACCCAGCAGGAAGAATGAAATGCTAAATGAAACTCAGCAGAAAAAAATAAGGCATCAAACATTGTAATCTAAATACAGAACTTTCAAATACAGATAGGATTAAATGTAAATTTGTTTAAAATTTTTCATTTGGGCAGCTGCAAGTCAGCACTTTCATTTTAGGCTGTTGTTTACCCAGCAGATTTTTAAAGTGATTTTGAAATGTTATTGACTTAATGGAAGTCATATCTGCATTGGAAAAAGTTTCTGAGTAAAGAAATGCATAATAGATGCTAAAGGATTGTTTAGATATATATCACATGGTTTATTGGAAGCAGAAGACATTGTAAGATTAAAAAGGATTGAAATGTGTAAGCATCGGAAGTAGCGAGCTGCAGGAATGAGTTCTGGGTCTACACTATTCCCTGGCATCCTTTTAGTGTCAATCCCATGTGTGAAGACATGACTGTTGGAGCTACACTGATGCAAGTGTACAGACAGGGATATCACAAATGGAGCTCTTTGTCCCACTTAGAGAAATAAAGCTTAAAGCTTCGTTTGGATGATCTGGAGCAAGTTATGTTGGCTAAAGCAGAATTTTGCTGCCGTAAGCTGAATTTTGCTGGTATATGCTGTATATATGGTAGATGTGCTTTCACTTCAGAGAATTGCTAGTGCTGTTGTGTAGAGAGAATGCCCTAGAGCTAGTCAATGTATGCCTGCACCTACAACATACTTTGGTATAAAGAGATTTTGATATAAGCCTCTCAAATTTTGTTTTTATTGTAATGATATTTATGTGTGTCTCGGTTTTGAAAGACAGGTGTCTGCTAAGGAAGGCAGAGGCCCCCCTTGAAGTGGCAGATATAACCCCTTTTCCCTCCAAGTTATTATATTTTGAAATCAAGGGCCTTTAGGCAAAGATGTGGGAAATAGGAATAACAGTTCTTTACTATATATATATATGTATATAACCAGTCAAACAAAACAACAACAACTATGGCAGTAACAGCAATCACAAACCCAGTCCCAGCCTTCTCGGCTGTCAGGCTATTTCCCCTCGGGTGCAGTTCCGCTCGCAGCCGGCAGGGGCGCTGGCGGCTCCCGGTGAGCAGGGCAG
>NW_008237265.1:3081966-3096418 GCF_000691975.1 Corvus brachyrhynchos
GAGTAGCCAGGCCCGCCCCACTCCCCTTTTTGTCTTTCTTAAGTACAGCTATTTGTCCCCTAGCAACATGCATATGGGAGAAAATTCCTTTAACAGGAAAAAAACTAAGACTAAACTAAAACCCCAACAATGTGGTATTTTCCCTTTCCTATCCTCACCACCATTTCCTGACTGAAAGCAAGATCGGAGGTTGCTTTTCTGAAGGATGAAGTCCCATCTGCTGTGCTGGAGCAACATACCTTGTAAAGAAATGCCCCTCTGCTGCCTCTTCATTCTCTTGTAACTAGCAAAACTGTGGGCAAACATCCCAGGGTCTAGTTTGGGGAAATCAGAAAGCCTTTTGGCTGTTGGGAAGACAGTTGGATCAGGCAGTATTGGGAGTACAAGCAGAGAGGGGGAACACAGCTGTCAGACCTCTTGGCTGCCTGTCTTGGGGTGACTTTATGATGTGTATCCCGTATTGCTGCCCTATGCCCAGAAATTAACTTTGTGCCTTTCTATGCCTCTAAACTGAGCCTGAGAGGGGGAAGGAAAAACTGAGCAAAACTTTTTCAAAGCAGTTTGCAGCTTGTTCAAGGTCATACAGAGATAGCAAACTTTTTTTTCCCCAGCTGCGGCAGGGGAGAGAGGAAGCACCTGGCTTGCTGTTTCCCGAGTCAGTTTTTGGCCAGTTGTTCAGCTTCTTTTTCTCTGGAGAGAGACTGAGAGTTGAATTTTTTTCCCTTCCCTGGAATTTTGGATTTTCTCCCTTTTCCACTGGACTGCTTCAATATTAGAACATAGTGGGAGGACTTTCCACCGCGCGTAGACGGCCTGGCCCTGGGCCAAGCCCCAGCTCCGAGGAGACCAAAGGGAGGACTCTAACACTTTCCCAGGTTTTTTCTCCACAGCGAGAGACTTTATTATTTAGCATTATTATCCTTTTCTCGTGTGTTTGTTAAATAAATAGCTTTCATGTCTTTCATTTTCCTTTGAGGAAAATTTATTTTCCTCGAACCTGGTGGGGGAGGGGTGGTGACCTGCCTTCTCTCAGAGGATGTATTTCTAAATTTGGCCAAACCGGTACACTGCCTTTCAAGATCTGTTGTCAAAGACAAAAATGCTGGAAGGGCACATAAGCACTGGGCCACAGAGCACCAGGACACACACACACACAGAGTGTCTGGAACCCTCTGGGATCTCTGTCCCCTGTTACTCTGTGCAGCTCTTAGAAAACACCTTAGCAAGGCCCTGACTCCCTGTCCATCACGACTTCACAAACAGCATCAAACCTACCTCCCACTCCTCTCTGTACTTCCCTTCCCACACATGTATTCCCTGGGTCAGCTGGAGAAAAGTTTGACAGCTTCCCCATGCTCATGTACTCTTTCATCTTGGGGCTTGTCTATACAGGGGGATTCTTTCAAAGCAAAATACAGTATGAGGATTTATAGTGCTATAAATTCTTGGCAAGAAATAAACTGTTCTCCACAAACGCTTCATTAACTCCACAGCTCACAGAACTACTTGTGTCCCTGTTTAGATTGTGCAATCTACATGAGTATCCATTTCTTTTTTTCAAGAAATGTGGCTTTTATACATGTAGGAGGATGCTCATATATACCTGTTAGTTATCTGTATATTCAATTAACCAGAAAATAATGCATCCCAGAACTTTAGGAACATGCTCCTGACTACAATGGCCATTTTTCAGAATAGTTTATTTGTAGAACGATTTATTGCCTTTCTCTTCACCATCCTACATTATGTGCTTCACTATGCTCTTTGTAAAAGTACTTTCTCCATAATTGGAAATCCACCTGTGCATATGACTAAGTCTTTTTGGTTTTTGTTTATTATTTGTATTGCATCAGTACTTACAGGTTTTATTTATAGATGTATTTACCTGTACTGGTTGTGTGGCAATATAGCTTTTTCTTTTTAGAATCCATGTTACCACAGTGCCGGAAAACACAGCAATAGTTAATTTATTCTCCCAACATGGAGTTATTATGACTAAGGTGTTATTATTCCGTGTTTTACTGTGGGAAAACTGAGAAAATAAAGGATCCACTTATCCTGATCTCTTTATCCTTCTCTGTAGGAAGCTTATAAGTGCTGCCTTAGGCAGGATCCCTGTATTGGTAGCCTCACTACAGGCCTTTTTGGTAATTGTGAGAATGCCTCAGACATGTCCATGCTGCACACGGCATCCTTGGGAATGAGAACTGTCCCACAAGTCCTTGGATCATGCTACAGCCCCCTTTAGCATTTCCTGCAGCTCTTTGTGCATCTGCCTCATACTTCTTCCTCATCTATGTGGATCCATGTGCTGAAATGCAGGTGGAAATGATAAGTAGTGAGCACAAGTAAGGACAAAAGAAAGATCCAGAGGCTCCACACAGATCTAGGGGAGAGGAAAAATAAAGACATTTTTCTACGGATTATAACAGCCTTGGTCGTGTTGGCCATCGCTGGAGCACCAGCATCTCACTGGCATCAGAGATATGCCAAGTTGTCTGTGATTGCCAAAAATTGGTTGCATTTCTGGAGTCCACGGCTCCTGCTCTTAGTGTAACATGAGTTGTATTTTTCTTCAGATCTGGATTGGTCAGTGATGGCTGATGAATTTCAAGATATTGAAGAGATTTTTTGAGGCCTTACTTGAGCTTTGTTTTATCAGTCACTGTATTGGTTTCTGGATGTCTGTCCTGGAGGAACAGAGCAATGATTGTTCTGTGTGGCTAATGGTTCCTGTTGACTTTCCCTAAATTGTTCTGTTTTTTACAATTTCCTGGATTTCCTGCTGGGGCCAAATTAGGGCTCTGAGCTTTCTGCTTTTGCTGGTCTATGAGAGCAACGTGGCATGGAAACAGCGTTCTGCTAGAAATAACAACAGAGGAGAAAACTCCACAGAAAGCCTGTGGCATGGAGATTTTGAACAGACAATTTAAAATTTGTATTCTTGCTAAATAGCATAAAATTACATCCTTTCAGGTTAATTAAACCATTTCTCAATGCTGGTTGCTGTTGATGGGATATTTAAACATCAGATTCAGAATTAGCACTTATGTTTCCTGATGATAAATGGCTTCCTTTTAAATATCCCAGATATACGTATATGGTTGATGCATCTAAAGCATGTGGATTTCTGCTCTGTTCAATCTGCATTTCTATTTGATCTACATTAGGGTTCAAACACCCAAAGATTGAATAAAGACTCTCAGGATCTGAATAAAACCTCATTAGGCCCTATACCATATTCCTTACACAGCCAAAATTTTCCAGTGAAGGCAGCAGAATATTCAGCCGGAAAGGATAAGCAGAAGTGGACTCACACTGACTGTCCGATGCTTTGTTGTAAGAATCTAAGAGCAACTTTTCCAAATTTGTTTCTGTGGGAACTGGCAAACAAACACCCTGCTGGAAGAAAATTAATGAGCAGGGAATAATTGTGAGTCCCAGTTTTTGCACACCAGACCATGGTTGCTGTCTGCAGCGTTTGTGTCACTGAACATCCCATCTGCAGGTCCATGTGCAGTGGGATGTAGGAATGGATATGCTGCTTAAGTGTTTATGGAATGGATTTTCTTCATGTGAGTGTCTGGGAAGTGTCTCTACTGAGGAACACAAGCAGAAGGAGATTAAGTGAAAACTACTTTAGTTTTGTCAATGATTCCTGGTCCTGCAGAAGAATGATAGAGCTGTCAGTACATTTGTATGTCTAGTCCTTATAGCCAGAGGTACTTCATTGTCCTGTCTATAGAGAACCATACAAAAGAGACCAGGTTAAAGGAGGGAAATGCAATTGCTCCAATTTCATGCCTTTTCTTAGGCTCAATTTTAACTGCCTGAAAAAGAAAGTCTTAAAATTTAGGAATATAAAAATTTAGAAGTGTAGGCAGCAGGGGAGGAGGGTATTCTGCCCTTCTGCCCTGCTCAGGTGAGATCCCACCTACGAAGCTTCCTCTAGCCCTGGAGTCCCAGCACAGGAAGGACATGGAGCTGTTGGAGCAAGTCCAGAGATGGCACCAAGATGATCAGAGGGATGAAACAGCTCAGCTGAGAGGAAACCCTGGGAGAATTCGGATTGCTCAGTCTGAAGAGAAGTTTTGGGGTGACCTAATTATCTGAAGAACTCAACAAGGAAGGTGAAGACAGAGTTTGGACAAGGGTCTGGAGTGACAGGACAAGGGAAAATGGCTTCAAACTGACAGAGGGCAGGGTTAGATGAGATATTGGGAAGAAACTTTTCCTGTAAGGGTAGGTGAGGCCCTGGCACAGGCTGCCCAGAGAAGCTGTGGCTGCCCCATCTCTGGAAGTATCCAAGGGCAGGTTGGATGGGGCTTGGAGCAACCTGGTCTAGTGGAAGGGGTTCTTGCCCATGGCAGGGGGTAGGATGGGATGAGCTTTAAGGTCCTTTCCAACCAAAGCTTTTCTGGGATTCTGTGACTATGAATATATAGACACTCCCCTTATGGAAATTTCTGTCATATTTTATTATGTCCTTATCCATACAAACAAAGTTCTGGGTCCCTTGTTCTAATGCTGAGAGTTTTGACGCTAATCAGAGTAGCTCCCATGTAGAGATTTGATTCACTTCAGAAAAGCAAAGAATGCTCTAAAAATGATAATACACTGTAACTACTTCATTGTAATTGGAGGCTGTCTCTGCTTCACAGAAATTACCAGGCAAGCATTATTGAAAATGCCAGAATTTTCAAGTTAGTTCTATTTGAAATGGGAGAACAAGAATGTGAGGGGATGGATAGAAAATTTGAGGGCTGTGTGATTCAAACTTGAAGTGGAGTTTGTAATAGCAAAAGATGTCTTGGGGTGATTTTATGTTAATACTGTATTTCCCTATCATTTGCTTTATGCCCAGAAATGGGTCCCGCAGCTTTAAGCTGGGTCCGAGGAAGAGGGGGGAGAGAAGCCAGGGGAATTCTTCAGTGTGATTGGTGTTCAAGGACTCACACACTCCCCCACGTTCTCACCACTGCAGAGCTGAGGGAGCACCTTCCTGCTTTTTAGCTAGCCTGTTGGCTGAGGCCAGAAATTTTCCCATACTGGCATACTGAAATCCTCCAGTAATTTCTTCTTCTGGAACTATTCGGCCTAGCTGTGATCCAAGAACCAGATCATCGGACCCCGTGGACCAGCGCGGAGACTGCGGGGACATCGCATCCCAGCACCAGGCCTTGGGAGGGGCTGAGCCAGCTACAGAGGGAGCGCTAAATCCACCAGCTTCCTCTGCATCGAGGAGGTTTAATATTTTAACAGTTATTTATTTTTCTTGTGCCCTGCTGGCACTTTGTTAAATAAATAGTTTCTTTCACTTTCCTCCAAGAAATTCCTTTTGTATTGGTGGGGGAAGGACTACTGAAACCTGCCTTCTGTGGAGGAGATGTTCGTTCCAGAGCTTTTCCCCCTAAACTTGTCTCAAACCGAGATAGAAGATGATCAACTTTGGGGCTGGAGAAATCATCCTCTAAATCTTTTTCTAAATGATAGGATGCATAAACAGATCTACTTATTCTACATGTGCTGTTACTTTAATAAGAGGTACCGCTTTAAGAAATGAAAGGCTTTGGATTATTGCCAAATGTCTTAGTTTTATTTATTGTCTAAAGGTGGGATTTTTTCATTATCTACAGTTTGTTGGATAGTTGAATAATTTGCAGGAATCTGTTTCATACCAGACTGCAAACTCTGTATTTATCTTCTTTCAATGTTTGCATTGCAAATACAGGCATGATAAGATTTCCTGTTGGTGTTCTAACTGTATCAGGACTTGGCAATTGTTCTGCTACTAATCTCACAATGCGCATTTGTGTCTATATTGAAATTAATTGGAAAACTGTATCAGGAAGTATTGCTCTTCAACTATTTTATGTATAAATGTGGAGGGGTTGGTCAGAGAGATGGAGAGAGAGTAGATGCTGTAAATACAGAGTGCTGATGAATACTCAAGTAGTAAATAGAAATATCTTAAAAGTCATTTCTGACAGTAATAAAGGCAGAAATTTGATTTCATCTGTGGATAGTAAACGTATTTCACATTACAATGTAAGTGGTACTTATATTAATATTTATTAGTACTTATTGATGTTAGGGTTTAGTTGTTCTCTTTTCCTCACATCACAGCCATTTTATAAAAATTCAAGTTAAATTGCTACACAACAAGCAATTAAAAGTGTTTGTGTGTGTGTGAGAGAGAGAGAGAAGAAAGTAATCTGTGTGTGGAGATATTCCTATAGAGAAGGACAGACCCTCCCTGATGAGGAATCTAGAGAGTTTTGCTCAAAGTGATGGAGTTCTGTTTGCACTTGTTAAAGATGTAGCTCTTTGAATGCATATTTCAACCCACAGGCACTGTTTTGCTGTTCATATCAGGGTGGTTTGCATGGGTTTCCTGCCTTTTAACAGGGTGTTTGTGTATCTCTTGTTTTGACTGTGGGCAGTGCCTCTTCAGGAACGAGATTGTGCACTATGTTCAATGGCCTTTTTATGTGACGTGAAGGATTGCCAACTTGGAGGATAATGTGAGTCATAAAGTGCCTGATCCAAATTTAACCAAATTTGTTCATCTCTAAATTTAGAGCTGAATGGCAAGACGGATATATTTCAATTTCCATCAGTGACAAGGACAGTGTTGGCGGATGCCTGTTAACAGCTATAGTGTGTGTTTTTGATACTCATATATGTGTGTATGGGTGGGAAAAGACTAGTTGCTTTTACTTATCATGAGCCTGTTTCTTCTTTGACCACTTTTAAATCACTCTTGGGCTTGATGTTCCTTCCATGAAGATAATTCTTGTGCAGAAGGTGTGCTGTGGTCTTGAGTCACGTTTTTGCCCTCTTGAGTAGAAAGACTTGTATTGGACTTGGATTTTTGTCATTATGAAAACTGAAATAGAGACCCTTTTAAAATAAGACAGGTACCAGGCAAGGTAAGACAAACCAAAATTCTTTTTGTTAATCTTACAATCAGGCTTCAATATCAATAATTTCAGAAAATGGGTTCAAGTTCATCCTCTATTCGAGCATAATGCTGAGTTAACATACATATAATTCACATGTCTTCAACAGGATTAATCATATCCATGTATCAGTTTGTATTTACCTGCTTAGCTGTGCTGGAGTCTTAATCTTTTTGACTGTTCTAATTCTTTGGCCAACTATTTTCCTTGGAGATTTGACCAGTGAAAGCAAGACCATGTCCCCACTGCTTTTGTGCAAGGCATTTTGTTCATGGGTATGACTGTTTGTTTGAGGGTTTTTCTCAGTGAGATCTTTATTAAGATAAGACCTCTGTTCAGTCTTTTTCTTGTTTTATTTTATTAGGACCCCAGTTCAGTGACTTGTGTCATCAAATTTGCACATGTAGTGATGGATTGTGATATTACAGACAATTTGATTGTTGCATCCCTCACTGAATCAAACAATGAGATTGGCTGGGTTGGAGATATGTTCATTTTTATATATAGGATCACTGAAATAGCAGTGACTGAATAGGTAATACCAGAATGTGCATAACAGCTTTGATAAGATTTAAGCAACATTGTGCTTCCTGTAGTTTGCTGAACTGGTAATGATGATTTAAGGGTCTTACCTTAAATGTTTTCTATACTTCTGGATGTGAAATAAACCCACAAGTTAGCATTTTTTCATTTCATATAATATGAATTTTTCTTTGAAACATCAGTACACTAAGGTATTTTAAAAAGACAGATATTGTAGCATAGTAGTAATAAGAATACTGTAGAAATTTGGCAGGGATACTACAAGGATACTATGATTTTAGAAGACTGTATATGGGAATTAGTTAGCGCTTGCTCTAATAAAACCCCACCACTCTATTTGCTGATTTCACTTTTTTTTAAGAGTGAAGCATTACTATATTCATTTTCCCTCACACTTTTCTTTTCAAAATACAAGCCAATCATCTATATTCTGTCAACTTGTGTCATTTTTTAACCTTTCTTGTAATATGGCAAATTAGATATTGCATATGTTATTATTGCTAGAAAAGGACAGCCCAACTTCCCTAATAAGTATGAGAAGACAAAAAAGCTTCAGGTTTCTGCTATATCTGTGTTCTTAAGTAGGTTTCAAAGCCAGAGTAACTGAGTTTGAAACATCACTATGATGGCTCAGAGTTGTCAAGTCTTGAGGAATATGAGCTCAAACTCTCATTCTTCTAGCTTGAGTCCAGAAATTGGTTTTGAATTTAGAAGTTATTACATAGAACCACAATTAATTTATATCTTGGTGTATCATGGTGTGTTTACACTTAAGTAAGTTTAAAAGTGTTAATAACAAAGTATTTCTCAGCAAATCCTATGAGCATTGTCAAATGTGTGAGTTTGGAATATGTCCACTGACGTCAGGTCTAAGGAAGCTTGATTTGTACTAGAAGACTTAATCTACATCACTAGCATGTCTTTAACTATTTTCCTAATGACTGTACAATAGGCTTGGCAAGTGATTGTTGTTATTATTATTATTACATTTTCTTTGAAAAGGGATGTTTGATGAAAAGAAAAATCCACCAGCTTTTTGACATGTTCATCCTAATTTTTACATTTTTTCAATTTGCAGTATGAGGGTGTGAGTGTACAAAACTTACGTATCTGCATGTGGAAGGTAACTGAGTAGCTTCCCTTACCAACATTCAGCTTTTGTGACCAATGGCATGGTATAAATAACCCTGTTTGAGTAAGAGCCACTCAGTCTAAAAAATTATTAGCCATTTCATACTGTAAGAGTTCTCTTTGTAGCTTCCTGGCAATTATTTTGGATTTAGGATATCTTTTTAAGAAAGATGGAGTGAAACTTTTTACAAGGTCATATAGCGACAGGACAAGGGAGAATGGCTTCAAACTGACAGAGGACAGAGTTGGATGGGATATTGGGAAGAAATTCTTCCCTGTGAGGCTGGTGAGGCCCTGGCACAGGTTGTCCAGAGAAGCTGTGGATGCCCTATCCCCAGAATTGTCCAAGACCAGGTTGGATGGGGCTTGGAGCAATGTGGTCTAGTGGAAGGTGTTCCTGCCCATGGCAGGGGGTGGAATGAGATGATCCATAAGGTCCCTTCCAATCCAAACATTTCTGTGATTCCATGGTTGTCCAATTAAAAAAAAAAAAAAAAGAAAGAAAAAAATTCCTCCATTTTATCTATGGGAATGATGGGGTTGAAGTCCTGTTCTCTTCAATGGTATCTCTATGGATACACACACAGCCTTTCATTGGGCTAAGACTCATAAAGCTCCATGGCTCTGCCTTCATGAAGACTTTATTGTTGTACCATCTAATTTGCACAGTAGGCAAGCTCAAAACACATCATATTTTCTCTCTGTGTCTTTTATTTCTAGCAAAAGAGATTTAGACTAGATCGTTGGAAGAACTTCAGTGCTGAAGAGCATCTGGCTGCCTGAAGCTCAAAAATCCTCAATCTCTGTTCAGCAGCGTTCAGGTCTGGGCCCAGGTGAAATCCAGGGATGCCTCTATTTCTACCAGTCATATTCCAAAAAAATGCTTGCACTGGGCCATTGTAGGAACTGCTGTTACGTTAACAAGGGTGAACAACAAGGTGGCCAGAGCATTGATCGGAATTGTTGGTTCTCTTTTTCCTCAAGTGTTCTCTAAACCACTGGGCCACGACACCATGTCTTTTCTTCTCTCACTGACTAATTTAGCAGAAAAGCTTGGAAGAAGAGTCCTTCTCCCAAGTATGTTCTGATAATTAAATGATTCACAGAGCCATGTGTGAGTGTAGGATCTGAAATATTCCTTCTCTGGAGTAGGTGGTTGGACTCCCAAGAAACTAGTTGAAGAAAGAGATGGGAAGGAGAAGGAAAGGAAAGCACAGCTTTTATGGAATATGTTTTGAATGAAACTGGTTAACCACAGATTGGTTGTCAGAATGGGGCTCAGGGAGGTGAAACTCAGTGGGAATGAAGCAGGTCTCCTCTTTCAGAGCAAAGTACAAACACCTGGAATCAGTAGTGCAGTAAAACACATCAATGCAGCATCTCAGGAAGGTAAAGAGATGTTCTACTTACAAGTTCTAAAATTGCTTGGCTCTATCATTGAAGGGAAGAACTGGTGCTCACTTTGGTATATTATAACTCTGGAAAAGTATTATTTGTAATATATTGTATTCTGAAATGTATGTTTATGTAGTCACATATATACATATATAGAAATATATCTGTATATATTTATGAATTTATTTATATAAGCATAAAGTTACCAAATCCTTTTACTATCTGAACATAAAAGAACAGCCGTTTTATTTGGATCATCAAAGAACCAATTGCATTTGTAAGCGAATACTATAGAGTTTATCATCCTCCGAAACTAAATATAGCTATTTTCTTTTACTAGAAGACAGCACCTGTTACAGCGGGGATTACTGTAACAAGCATATATCAAACCAGGAGTCCCGTGGAAAAGAAATATATACGGATGGATTCTTGGTAGATGTTTCAGAGATCTTTATTTCTCCAGCCGCATGGCCGGGCCTGTGCTCAGGAACTCTGCAGTCACGGGACCCGAGGGTCCTTGGCCACACCGGGGAACACAAACCAACCAATGGGGGATGAGGCTGACCAGGGGCAGGGAAACCGCGTGCCTCCCCCCCAGGGCCCCTCTCCCAGGGCTACATGGCAGGGGGGGAGATCCCAACAAGCACCTATCTGCTATACCTACCAGATAGCAGTATCTGCAATGATTTTTCACAGCTGCAGTCTTAGAGCTGTGGAATACCAAAGTTAGGAATTCAATAGCAATGGTAATTCCTCCATATTGTACTAAAGCAATATTTTCCACTGGGTTTTGTTGAGAGACAAGTAGCTCAATATTGCTGAGCAGTCTGCCTAAAAAGTATATAATGCACACTTATGGGATGTACTGCACATCCAAGTTAACATTTGATAAGAAAGTTGCTGCCTCCTTTTTTTTTTTCCTAACAAACTATATTAACTGCATAATTTTAAAATCAGTCATACTTATACACAATTTATATGGAAGTCAGGCAAAATTTTATGGTACTTTCCCCAAGTTCTATTCTCAAGGAAATAACTTTTGGTACCAACATCTAGTTATTATGGCTGAACTGATATAATTGCTTCTTTTGTCAAAAAGGGTTGGAATTGTCATTCCATTTTCTTTGTGGGTTTTGTCTCCTCCCCCCTTCCTCTGCCACCTTAGCTAAGAAGCATTGTTTTTCCCCTTGTCTTTATTCTGTTGCTTGTTGGATACTTTCCTAAGCAAATTCAACTTTCTTTCTCCCACTCAGCAAGCTGGATTAGCTTAGCTCAGGCCTGACAAAAAGGACTGTCTGGCAGCAAGCAATTCGGTCACCTCAGGCTGTCACTTCCCTCATGTTTTCCAGGTCTTCCGAGTGACTGAAGAACACCTAACACTCAGAGGAAAGAGTACAAAAGCAGCTCTGAACCCTGTGGGTGCTAAGGTGGAACCATATGGAATTCTTATTTTTCAGCAGCTGCTAGTAGGCTGCATGGGCCATGCTGATAGGTGAGGATTCCTAAATCACTAAGGGATGATGGTATTTTCCTCCTTTATTTTTCATCCCCTTGCCTTCCCTTTTCATACATTAATCCTCATGTCCTGCAGCTGGGTAGGGTAGTGGTAGGAGTAGGGCTTTAGCAGCTGCTGGGTCTGTTGAAGATTTTCACTCCTGCCTGAGCTCACTTGAGGGAGAGGCTTGAAATGGCTTTGTGTGACACTGGTCATGCATTTTCCCTTTACTCAGGAATATTTCTGCAGACTGAACAGAGACTAAGTAATTTAAAAACATTAGTCATAAAAAACCGTATCAACCTGGAACAGCTGAATAGTTAAACAGCAAACCTTTTATGAATCATCTGAGCAAGAGACTATAGGTGTGATCACAGCTGCTGAGTTTTGCTGCAACTCATTGACATTATGCTCATTTGTGCAGGAGGTGGAGACTTAATTAGTTGAATATGGTTTCTGAATAAGGCTACAAATCACAGAACAGGTATGTGCATGCTAATGCAGTTCACACACCCAAACTTTCTTTTTCTTTTTTCTTTTCTTTCAATTCAGAAATTTAGAGTATGATCTAACGCCTGCGGAAAAAATCCTAATAAAAATAATTTTTACATATATATGTAATTTATTTTTATAATTATGTAGAAATAATTTATAATTCTTTTGATAAAAATAATGGTGCATTGAAAAAACTACTGACCAGTAAATAATATGGTGGAAATTGTGTTTAGGAATAGGCATTTGGCACAGCTGTCTCCTTGTGTAAGTAATTAGTGGGATTTCTGAAATGGGGAAATATGTGGACTGTATTCATTGTGTTTTCCCTTAGTTAGAATACATACCTACAGTGTGTTCAGAGTTTGTATTTTTCAGTGCACCCTGATGGCAATGTGCAAGTGGCAAGGAGTAGAGATAGTGGTCTGAAAATCCTACGGTCAAAGGAGAGATAAATTGGGTGGTTCTCTGAAAAGCCTGAGAGCCACAGGAAAAGCAGAACATTGCTTGCTTCATCTCTGCATATTCTCTTCTGATACCTGCATGAGCTGTAATACCACCTTGGGCTTCCTTGCAAATGAGTGGTGATAAAAGGGATGAGTACAAAAACCTCAGCAACAACTACGAATTTGGTTTTCAAAGAAGGTGTGGAATTTAAGGTGGTACTTTGCCTCCTACTGCTTATGGCTACCCCTATGCAGAGAGAGCTGTTCCAGGGCAAAAGTCCAAGTCATTGTTAATTGGCTATAAGGAGAGTTGTTTTAAATGGTATTTTTGATACACAAAGAAAGGATGGATTCAAAAATATTGGTATTTTGAAAAAGCAACAGGACATGTATTTCCAATTGTCTACTTTGTAACCATCATAAATTGCATATGAAAGCATGGATAATGAATTCTGAGTAAAGGGAGAGGAACTGGGGAGAACAAACGCTTTTAAAACCTGTAAAATAAATCTTTACATTTCTATGAAATTCCAGTTAAATTACTGTTTACACAAAATATGCATCTGAAATAACCGCCTCTTTAGGATACAATTAAATGTGAAGCTGATACCTTATTCCACCAGTTTATTGGAAATACCATGCACAGTGATTTTATCATATTTTTGAAAATGAAGAATGATTTCCACAGATTTTTATGCAAGTTGAGTCTAGAAGGAAAGAAAAAATATGTATCTGAATATGCATTACAGGAGCCTCAAAGTTATGTCCAAGGGCCCGGTTCTTTTTTTGGTGGACTCTATGGAAAAATGATAGTGTTCAGATGTTTAGGTGCGCTAAAGGACAGCAGTTATTTGGGATTTGTGAGGGAAGGGGCAGCAACTTTTAGATCAAATCAACTTGGAGGCTGCATATAGTACTTGGCATTTATATAAAGCAAGCTCAAGGTTGAATGAAGCATTCAAGTTGTAAAATGGATGTAGAAAGGGTAAAAAATCCCTGCAATTACTTCAGTGATGATCCATTCAGGTTAAGAATTTTCATCTTTGCTGTTGCCATAGCAATCTGTTCCCCTGTCACTAGCACATTAAAAATCCTTTCTGTAAAACTGTTGTTGCCAATATTGAACACATAACAAACAAAACCATTTTTTTAATAGCTTAGGTGCAACACGAAGAAGACCTAGATCTTAGAGAGATGCATATGTTCTTTAAAAAGATTAGTATTTCCATAATTCATTGCAGGAACACAATATTTGTGCTGCAGTATTGATGTCAGTATAAAATAGTTTTCAAATAATCCAGCAATGCAGTGTCAGCTGAGCTCAAATAATTGAACTGTTCAGCTGAGATACAACAGACCCATATGTTCCTGAGTTAAAATCTAACGCAGTTCTTGGTGCTCGAGGCATGAGCTCTGGCGTGCCCCAGGTCAGAGACAGTCCAACTGCATTCTTCTGTGCATTGCTGAAGCGACTTGGGCATCAGGAAAAGAGCTGCTGGCTGAGCTAGCTAGCTGGCTTCTCTGCAGAGGGAAACACGGCAGGAGCTGATGGGATCGGCTCACGTTAGCTCAGAGACAAAGGAAGAGAGAGGCTGTTCTGGTCTGACTCCTAACAGGTTTATTGTTAGAAGTTTCACAACCTGAACAAGCTTGGAAGGGATGGAATGCGATGGGATCCTCCCCTGAGGCTTGTCCTCAGTTTTATAGGGAATTTGAAAACCGCGGGGAAAGGGTAAAACAACCAATGAGTTACAAGCCATGGGGAGGATACAATGTAACATGAACCACTGGGGGAAACCAAGAGGCGGGAGTTATAACAGAGAGCCAATGAACAACCGAGTAACCGAGAATTTTCCCGAACCAGGGAAGGCAGCTTGTACCCGGGCACCGCCCAGGGGGGGTGCGGCTTAGGCTTCTGAGCCGGCCTTCGACCCAGCCTCTGAGTCTGCCTCTTCGGGAAACTCGATCCAGGGGATGGGCTGGGATTG
>NW_008237265.1:3097303-3098061 GCF_000691975.1 Corvus brachyrhynchos
CCTCTTGAGATGTAATTCTTGGGCTTCCTTGATGGCTACTGGAAGTTTCCGCATCCACCGGTCCCAGCGGTGGGGCTGGAGGATGTGGGTGTAGGCAACAAACTCCTCAGCGTGCAAGGGAATACCAACAAGACAGGAAGACATTGGGTCCTTCACCCTGCCCATGTCCAAGCATATCCCCAGCTGGTTGAGGGCTTGGGCCAGCGATACCCACACGTTGTTTTGTGGCTGCGTTATGCCCCTTGCCTCGCCTCGTTGGTGGTGGCACAGGAGGAGCTGCAGCAGCAGGTGGGACAGCAGCATGTAGGAGGTCATCACGCAGTCAAGGGTGGTAACTTTAGGAAAAGTATAACACAAATAAAATTAATACAAATAAAATTAACTTAAATAACAATGACTCCCTTGGACTCCCCCTCTTTCAAAACAAAACTGGGGGGTCATTTTGGGAAGGGAGACACATTTTAAGGAGACTGGGAGGTGGAGGGTTTGTTTTTCAGGCCTGGAGGAGGAGTCTTTTTTCCAGGTGGCTTGGTTTTTCTTCTTTTCCAGGCTGTGGAAGCTTCTTTCCTTTGCTTGGCATCCACAGGTGGTCTCAAAAAGGGTTTGATCTATTTCCCAGGGATCCATCTTGGATCCTCTGGGGTGGAAACACATCCGTAGCCTCTACCGTGGGTGACTAGGGGGTACGGGCCACATATTTGTAAAGTATCAGGGTCTTTTATTAGGACCTCAGGTCTCTCAGTCAGTTTATGTTTGGC
>NW_008237265.1:3098416-3098646 GCF_000691975.1 Corvus brachyrhynchos
TTCTGGCGGCCAAATTGGGGGAAGTGGGTGACATCTATTTGCCATACCTTGCAACTGTCTAGGCCTTGAGGGTTAACCCCTTGACCTAATGATGGAAGCTGGTGTTTTTGGCAGTTGGGGCATGTCACCACAATTGCTTTCGCCTGGTCTCTAGTGAGGTGGAACTTTTGGATGAGAGCTGGAGCATTTTGATGGAACATTGCATGGCTCCGCTGGGCTTGCTGGAATTC
>NW_008237265.1:3100466-3101799 GCF_000691975.1 Corvus brachyrhynchos
TGCTTCTCTGGGCAGATATAGATCCCCCTACACCCATCACAATACCTTCTGCCAGCTGCAGCTCCCAGTGTGACAGCCAATTGTGGGAAGAAATGACTGTCACATCTGCTCCCATGTCCATCATTCCTGCCAGGCTGATGTCTGAGCCTTGGCAAGACAGTTTGCAACTAAGCATGGGTTTGTCATTCCCAGCTACCTCAGCCCAGAAGACAGAGGCGTTGTAGTCCAGTGGCGGACTACTGGGCATGAGAATAGCTTGGGCCACAACCCGGTTAGCAGCAAGAAAATAGGGAGGGTTAACACACTGGATGTTGACAGTAAAGAACCCTTGTGGGCCCGCCCACTTGAACAATTTCTGGTGTAACACAAATGTCAGCTGGTGAATGTACAACATCTTTTAACACAAACGATACAGTCTCTCAGGTTCTCGCAACTCACAACGATTCTCTGGGGTGTCACCGAGTCCATTTGAGTTGCAGTGGTCATGGTAACAATTTTCCTGGTGGCAGTTTCTTGATTCATTCCCCCATGTGGCCCTGCCAATCCATGTGGTCCTGTCAGTCTTTTGGCTGCATCCCATCGGTGGCAGGCCCTGGGGAGACAGCTCGGGAACCCTGATTAATTGGAGCTGAAGCTCTGCAGTTTTGGGCCAAGTGCCCTGGTTTGCCACACCTGTGGCAGACCCAATTAGCATTTCTTTTGTCCTGGGATGCTGTTGCATCACCAGTGGCTGCAGTTCCTATGAAGTTTTCCCCCGTTTTTAAATTTGGCTGATGAGTTGGCACCCATGTTGTGCAAGCACGAATCATTTGACTTAAGGTTGATGGAGATTCGAATGGAAGACCCCAAATCACTCTTTTACAAGCATCATTAGCATTAGTTTTTGCAATTTGCATTATAATATGCTCCCTTGTTTTCAGATCTTCCACTTGTCTTTCCACTACAAGCCTCAGTTTATCTACAAAATCAATAAATGGCTCATTTTGTAGTTGCCGAATCTCAGCATAATTCAATTGAGGTGCTAATTTAGGGGGCATCATTAAGAACGCTTGCTGAGCTGCTTGCTTTACAGCATTCAGGACCAGCTCTGGTGTATTTTGAACCTGGTTCTGGGGCTTGGTTAATAACCCCTCACTGGTAAGGTGATCTATAGAAACCCCGGCATTGTTTGGATACTGCAGTAAAATAGGGAGGACCTCTCCCAGGTGCTTTCTCCAACCTTCTTCCCACATTTGAAATTCGGATGGGGAAAGCAAGCAGGAGAAAATGCTTTTGAGGTCATGTGGCAAAATCACTGTACTGGTGAGAGTTATCTTAAGAAGGTTCTTAAAAT
>NW_008237265.1:3102485-3103295 GCF_000691975.1 Corvus brachyrhynchos
TCGGATGGGGAAAGCAAGCAGGAGAAAATGCTTTTGAGGTTATGTGGCACAAACACTGTACTGGAGAGAGTTATCTTAAAAAGGATCTTAAAATACTGACTCTCCCTCCCAAATTCATTCTGGGCTTTACAAAGCTCTTTCAGCCCTGCAGAATCAAAAGGTTTCCATGTGGGATTATTGCCAGTTTGATCATATGTTACAGGAGCAGCAAAGGGATAGGAGGAGTCTGAGGGGACTGCTGGACCCGATTTCAAGATGGTGTCGCTTCTGGTTTCTACCCCGTGGGAACCGGAAGAGGGGGCGTGGGAACCAGGAAGTCCTCCACAGGGGGCGGGGTTGGAGGATCAGGAGGCGTGGTCACAGGATGGGCAGGGATTCCTGACACAGGGGGCCGTACCTGATGTGTGGGAGGAACCTGGTGACGTCAAGTCTGGGGGTGGGAATAGGAAAGGGTTGGGGGTAGGAGGGTGAAAGGGACTGTGGGAAGAAGAAGGGGGGAAAGGGTGAACTGTGCCATACGGTCAGTGCCATTGTTCAGACACGTGGAGTGGGGGGAGGCAATGGCAAACAGCGTTTAGAACAGTTTTCTGGGCTTACAGCTGGGGAAGAGGGCGAGGGATACAGGGTTTGGGAAGAGGTTGAGGTAGCCTGGCCAGAGCTACCCCAACAGAATGGCTGAAAAGACCGAGAGGGGTCAGGGAGAAGGTAGCAACTCTGTGCCTCTGGGCATATCACCCCATTCGGTTTTTCCAATGAAGGAGAAGTGGGATGAGGAAGAGGAGGGGAGGAAGGATGGATACGGGAAGAACT
>NW_008237266.1:0-529 GCF_000691975.1 Corvus brachyrhynchos
CGAATGGAAGTCCCAAAATCACTCTTTTACAAGTTTCATTGGCATTAGTCTGTGCAATTTGCGTTATAGTATGTTCTTTTGTTTTCGGATCTTCTACTTGTCTCTCCACCACGAGCCTCAGTTTATCCATAAAATCAATAAATGGCTCATTTTGTAGCTGCCAAATCTCTGTATAATTCAATTGAGGTGCTAATTTAGGAGGCATCATTAAGAACGCTTGCTCAGCTGCTTGCTTTACAGCATTCAGGACCGGCTCTGGTGTATTTTGAGCCTGGTCTGGTGTATTTTGAGACTGGTTCTGTGGCTTAGCTAATAACCCCTCACCGGTAAGGTGATCCATAGAAACCCCTGTATTGTTTGGATCCTGCAGTAAAATCAGAAGGACCTCTCTCAGTTGCTTTCTCCAACCTTTTTCCCACATTTGAAACTCGGATGGGGAAAGAAAGCAGGAGAAAATGCTTTTGAGGTCGTGCGTGCGGCACCATCAATGTAGTGGTGAGGGTTATCCACAGGAGGTTCTTAAAATACT
>NW_008237267.1:0-927 GCF_000691975.1 Corvus brachyrhynchos
CCCCCCAAACTCCACTTTTTTTTATTCCTTTTTTTCCAAAATCTCTTTTATTCCCACAATTTCGCCTCCTCCCGCCCCAAAATCCCCCAAATTTTGTATTTTTCGGTCGGTTTTTCCCATTTCTGCCGTTTTTTCCCTCATTTCTTCTTGGAGACGCCCACGGTCCTCCCGCGGCGCCCGGTGGTCTTGGTGTGCTGGCCCCGCACCCTCAGCCTGGGGAAAAAGGGCGGAAAAGGAGGATTTAGCCCCAAAATTCCCAGGATTTTGGGCAATTCCCGGCAGCGCGGGATTCCCGGATTGGCCCAAAATCGCCGTTTTTACCCCCAAAAGTGGCGCAGGCCGCGGTGGGCGCGGATCTTCTTGAGGCGCTCGAGGTCCTCGCGGAGTTTGTTGTCCAGGCCGTTGGCCAAAACCTGGGGGGAAAAAGGGGGAATTTGGGAAAAATTGGGGGGAAATTGGGGAAAATGGGGAAAAATGGGGGAAAAAGGGGGGAAATTGGGAAAAAATGGGGGGAATGGGGAAAAAATGGGGGGAAATTGAGGAAAATGGGGAAAATGGGAAAAATTGGGGAAAAATTGGGGAAAATTGGAGAAAAAATGGGAAAAATTGGGGAAAAAATGGGAAAAATTGGGGAAAAATGGGAAAAATTGGGGGGAAAATGGGGGAAAAATGGGAAAATTGGGGAAAAAATGGGGAAAATTGGGGAAAATGGGGAAAAATTGGGGAAAATGGGAAAAAATGGGAAAAATTGGGGGGAAATGGAAAAAATGGGGAAAATGGGAAAAATTGGGGAAAAATGGGAAAAATTGGGGAAAATGGGGAAAAAATGGGGAAAATTGGGGAAAATGGGAAAAATTGGGAAAAAATTGAGGGAAAATTGGGGAAAATGGGGAAAAATGGGAAAAATTGGGGAAAAAATGGGAAAAA
>NW_008237267.1:1903-3711 GCF_000691975.1 Corvus brachyrhynchos
AAAAAGGGGTAAAAAAAGGGGTAAAAAAAGGGGTAAAAAAAGGGGTAAAAAGGAGTAAAAAAGAAGTTAAAAATGAGTAAAAAAATGGTAAAAAAATGGGCAAAAAGCAGCAAAAAAAGGGGCAAAAGTGGTAAAAAAAGGGGTTTAAAAGGAGTAAAAAAGGGGTTAAAAAGAGTAAAAAAGAGGTTAAAAACGGGTAAAAAAGGGGTAAAAAGGGGTAAAAAAAGGGGTAAAAAGAGGTAAAAAAGGGTAAAAAGGGGTAAAAAAAGGGGCAAAAAGGAGTAAAAAAGAGGTAAAAAAAGGGTTAAAAAAGGGTAAAAAAAGGGGTAAAAGGGTTAAAAGGGGTAAAAGTCGTAAAAAAAGGGGTTTAAAAGGAGTAAAAAAGGGGTAAAAATGAGCAAAAAAAAGGGGTAAATAGGAGTGAAGAAAGGGGTAAAAAGGGGTAAAAAAAGGGGTAAAAAAGGGGTAAAAAGGGGTAAAAAAAGGGGTAAAAAGAGGGTTAAAAAGCGGTAAAAAAAGGGGTAAAAAGGAGTAAAAAAGGGGTAAAAAGGGGCAAAAAAGGGGTAAAAGTGGTAAAAAATTGGGTTTAAAAGAAGTAAAAAAAGGGTTAAAAAAGAGTAGAGAAAGGGTTAAAAAGGGGTAAAAAAAGGGGTAAAAAGGGGTAAAAAAGGGGTAAAAAAAGGGTTAAAAAGCGATAAAAAAAGGGGTAAAAAGGGGTAAAAAAAAGGGGTAAAAATGGTTAAAAAGGAGTAAGAAAGAGTAAAAAAAGGGGTAAAAAGGGGTAAAAAAGAGGTAAAAAAAGGGGTAAAAAGAAGTAAAAAAGAGGTAAAAGCGGTAAAAAAAGGGGTTTAAAAGGAGTAAAAAAAGGGTTAAAAAGGAGTAGAGAAAGGGGTAAAAAGGGGTAAAAAAGAGGTAAAAGAAGGGGTAAAAAGAGGGGTAAAAAGGGGTAAAAAAATGGGTAAAAAAAGGGGTAAAAAGAGGTAAAAAAAGCGGTAAGAAAGAGTAAAAAAAGAGGTAAAAAGAGATTAAAAAAGGGGTAAAAAAAGAGGTAAAAAAGAGGTAAAAAAAGGGGTAAAAAAAGGGGTAAAAAAGAGGTAAAAAAGAGTAAAAAAAGGGGTCAAAAAGGGATAAAAAAAGAGTAAAAAAAGAGGTAAAAAGGGATAAAAAAAGGGGTCAAAAAGGGGTAAAAAAAGGCTTAGAAAGGGGTAAGAAAGGCAAGGCCACCTGGGAGTATTTGCCGTCCTTGACGTCCTTCTGGCGGTTCAGGAACCAGTCGGGGATCTTGTACTGCCGCGGGTTCTGCATGATGGTGATCACCCTCTCCACCTGGGGACGGCACCCCTCCCCAAAAGTGTCAAAAAGGACCCCAAAAATGGCCCCAAACCCCCCAAAAATGGCCCCAAAGTGGCCTCAAGAGTTCGGGGTCCCAAAGCCCAAAATTGGACTGAAAAGCCCCAAAAACTGCACCCAAATCGCAGCAAAAGTGGCTGAAATGGCACCAAAACCAGCCCCAAATGCCCCAAAAGTGTCAAAAAGGACCCCAAAAATGGCCCCAAACCCCCCAAAAATGGCCCCAAAGTGGCCTCAAGAGTTCGGGGTCCCAAAGCCCAAAATTGGACTGAAAAGCCCCAAAAACTGCACCCAAATCGCAGCAAAAGTGGCTGAAATGGCACCAAAACCAGCCCCAAATGCCCCAAAAGTGTCAAAAAGGACCCCAAAAATGGCCCCAAACCCCCCAAAAATGGCCCCAAAGTGGCCTCAAGAGTTCGGGGTCCCAAAGCCCAAAATTGGACTGAAAAGCCCCAAAA
>NW_008237268.1:0-748 GCF_000691975.1 Corvus brachyrhynchos
GTGGGGGGAGGAGAAGTGTTCTGAAGGTGTGTTATGATTTTAATGTTTTTTTGGTTTTCCCTCTTTTAGGTCTATTAATAAACTTCTTTATATTCTTTCAAGCTTTGTGTCTGCTTTGCTTTTCTCCTAATTCTTACCTCACAGAAGGTAAACAGTAATGAGTATTTTGGACCAAACCACTAAACCATCCGATGTTGAAATACTGCATTTCTCATCTGAGTAGATTGGTCAGCAAGAAGGTCAAGAGCTGTAGCTGTCTGGTTAACTATTATTTCAAAGACACCTTGTAACCTAATTATCTGATTTAAATTATAAATGGGTTCTCTGGCACCCGATATGAATTCATTAGGATTCCAAGTGGCTGGTCCATAATGTTGTATGATTCACTCAGGTGGCCATTCATCTTTTCGCCACTTTTGGGTGCTCCCTCCTGCCAGGGATGCATCAATTGACCGCTTTTCTCTAATCAGATCATCATATACCTTTGCCATGAAGATTTTTGCCTTTTCTTTTATGCCCCTGTTATACCTTTATACAACTTCTGTATTCCCAGTTCCTTTTGCCTACATTCTTGGACTTGTTTGTCAAGCTAAGAGACTAAACATTTTAGAAGCTTTGTAGTTAGGGATCAGTGTGCCCCAGACCCCAAGGTCCTCTCCAGAACACATTTTGTAAACCAAGATAGAACCATCCAGGGGAAGGTTCCTTGGGGAGGGGGGCTCACTTGAGCCTCTCATTGGGGAATCTT
>NW_008237268.1:2538-3369 GCF_000691975.1 Corvus brachyrhynchos
CGACCCAGGCGGCTCTTGCGCAGCTAGGGACGGGAGAAGCTGCTTGCAGCCCCTGCCTCCCTACCCCTCCACTGCCACAAAAAGCAAGACAGTTCCTGATCAACGTTCAGCTGGAACAATCTTTAAAACCAATGAACCAATTTCAATTAAAAGCAAATGGGATGATTCTGATACAGATGGTTCTCACGGGGAGGGTGGTAGAAAACTGGGGAGGATAGCCCGAGAACCTATGAAAGCAGTCAGTCCTGTTGCTAAACACACAAGGTTCAAAGCAGATAAAGGGGGGGGAGGAAGAACATGCATTAGAAGCACCTCTGAGACAGGCTGTGGGAAATCAGGGAGTGATTTATATAAAGACAGCATTTTCCCTCAGAGAATTACAGCAGTGGAAAAACTCAATTGGGAAGTACAGGGACAACCCAGAGAGAGTAGCTATGCGTGTAGAAATGGCCGTAAAATCCCAAAACCCAGATTGGGGTGTTCTAAATGTTATGCTAGATGAATTATTGGATAAAACAGAGAGAGAAATAGTCAAAAATGCTGCTATATCTGCTATAGAAACTAAGATTGCAACTGGGAGTCTCCAAGGGTCAGTTAATGATATCTATCCTCTAGCAAACCCTGGCTGGGATCCCAATGTCCCAGAACAGATGGAAAAGCTGAAGCGATACCAGAAATGAGTGGTTGTTGAGTTAATAACATATTCTGTATTAAATACTTTAAAAGATAAACTAAGTCAAAACACTGTAAATGTGATCAGAGCTACAGGGGTAAGTGAAACAAGGCCGTTTCTCCAATCTTTACAATTTAAATTGGGAAAACACTGGGTCA
>NW_008237268.1:7329-9708 GCF_000691975.1 Corvus brachyrhynchos
TAGTGCTTTTTGCCTACATTCTTGGACTTGTTTGTCAAGCTAAGAGACTAAACATTTTAGAAGCTTCGTAGCTAGGGATCAGTGTGCCCCAGACCCCAAGGTCCTCTCCAGAACACATTCTGTAAACCAAGATAGAACCATCCAGGGGAAGGTTCCTTGGGGAGGGGGGCTCACTTGAGCCTCTCATTGGGGAATCTTTGATAGATATGCTAATTAGAAAAACCTATAATGTTATACCCGATCTTTGGGGGCAGTCTTGGTGGGGTGCATTTCAATGCATATGACCTGGACGTGTGCACCTAAGGATCCTTAAAATAAATACCAAGGTAAAATCCCTTTTCCTCTTCTAACCATGTATGACTCTTGATTTTAAGACCAGGGAAAGGCATCACCTTGATTCTGAACTGATTTCCCTGAACTTGTGGTAACAGAAAGAACAACAATCTGATATACCCCACATAACATATCCCCGACCAGTTTGGAGGTAACCTGCAATAAGCATATTGGCCACAAATCCAGTAATGCCCTTTTAAAGCCCAGGTCCCGTTGGCAAAGGGGCCTTCCCAATTTTCATCATCAATTGGTCTAATGGTCCCCCAACAATAGTTTCCCCACAATAAGAATCACAGTATTTGCATTTCCAAGCTCCCACATGAGGTTTCCACCTGCAGTTACCTCCCAGATCTATTTTGTTAGATCTGGACCAGAATTTATTAAAAAGGGTCCGAGTTCCGTTCCAGTGTTGCCACTTCCACTGATAGTCACAGACAACATGTGAGCTACTTGTGGAATTATCTAGGGGGCAGCTTAAAAATAAGTGGTCAAAAAACTTATCCTTCCCCCCTGCTTTACAGCCTTCAAAATCCTTTTGGTAATTATGGAAGGAACACCTTACCCAGCTACCATTAGTGATCTTAACATGCGTTTGATTCCATCTGCCTCGATATCTGTGATGCCTTAGGTTTTAACCTTTATATTTTTCAAATCCTGTACTGCTTCATGTGTGACTCTTAAAGTTTCTTGTAGCCTATTAATTTCTGCTCTCGTGCTAGGTACACATAACAAAGCTTCTCTGGATCTGCTCTTCAAGGACACTTAGGCTGTCCTAGGCTCAAAAGTATAAACCAAAGAGCCTCTAAAGGGCGGGTAAGCTGTGGGGAAAACTGAATCTTTAATTGGAGAATTAACTCTGCTATGCAAATGAACCAAACCTATAAAAGAGTGAAGAACTCGTGACCTGGGGTCCATCTTGGGGTCCATTTTGAGAATAGCTTCAGGCTCCCCAGGGTGTACCTTTGAAGGCCTTTCAAATAAATACCTACCTTTATTCCCTTACTCCTGTCTAGTCTCTGTTTCTAGGAGGCCTCTCAAGGCATCATCTGGAACAATCGTAAGGAGGGCAGTCAGGGGTCCAACAGTCTAAACCCAAAGATAAAGTCCAGTTACAAACACTTTTTCCCACATATACACCCCCTGTTCTATTTAGACAATAAATGCCTCTTTCAGAGGAATGAAGCAGCCATGGACTTCCTTCTTTATCCCAAAATCCCGTTCCATTATGGACCTCACTCAGGGTGCTGACCCACCATTTAGGTTCGACGGGGCTGGCCACCCACAGCCAGTTTTCAGATCCTCCTGGTCCTCCACAGACCCAACAATTGCTAAGGCTAAGGGTTTTTGCTACTTCTTCTCCTAAGGTTAAAAATTATTCTCCCACTTTTGGCCCCAACTTAACTGACAATATAAAGGTAAGATTATTAGAAAAAACATTCTAATGGTGTCATCCAATCTCCTAATCTAATTTTTCTTGTCACCTTGTCTTCTGCACCACCTGTGGCGAGTGAAAGCACAGAAACAGCTTATCATAAAGAAAACAATGACAGTGAAGATTAGACCCCAATGACTGGAGATCCGAGAGGAGGGATGCCCATACAGACAATTTCAGCAGACAGTCTGTGGGTAGGCACACGAGGCTTCCCCCGATGTCGACGCACAGGCTACTGCTCCCGTCCACTCCTGCGGAGTGTCAGTCGCGGCTTCCCATCCTTCTCATCGAGCAGAGACGTCCAAATCTCCGGGGCCTCAGAGACCTTGACCCGAGTGTGATGGGTCCACCCATGTTCAGCTGTCTTGATGGCTGTTTCTGTGGTCAGTAACACTTGGAATGGGCCATGCCACTTCGCCACCAGTGGTGCTTCTTTTCACTCCTGTAGTGGGTTCAGTTAGAAAACTGGGCAGAAACACGATTTTAGTGTAGTGGTTTGGTCCAAACTACTCATTACTATTTACCTTCTGTGAGATAAGAATTAGGAGAAAGAAAGGAAGCACAAAACTTAAAAGAATATAAAGAAGTTTATTAACAGACCTAAAAGAAAGAAA
>NW_008237268.1:11918-15221 GCF_000691975.1 Corvus brachyrhynchos
CTGCTTTTAGAGCTACTGAAATGCTAGATTGCCCGTGCTACCTCTCTAGGCTGCCCGAGGCTTTCTAAGGCATTGAACTACGAGCGCTAGCCAGTAAAAAGCTGTGAGTATCTCCACATATCTCCCCTGGGTCTTGCCCTTATTCTTGCTAAAGCCAGTGGTAAGAGCCGTACCCATGGCATCTTAGTTTCTATCACCAGCTTCAGAAGGTGTTTCTTTATTTATCTATTCATCCTTTCAACCTGGCCTGAGCTCTGGGGGTGCCAGGGGGTATGGAGGTTCCATTGTATTCCTAAAGCAGTCATAACCCCTTGAAGAATTTTTCCTGTAAAATGAGTTCCCTTATCTGAGTCTATTGCTTCCACAATCCCATATCTTGGAATTATTTGTTCCAAAAATACCTTAATAACTGATTGTGTAGTTGCTGAAGCAGTTGGAACTTCTTCTGGCCACCTTGTTAGCTGACATACTATTACCAGAAGATATTAAGCCTTCCCACTTAGGGCATTACTCAGGGCATTTCAGTAAAATCCACTTGGCATCTCTGGAAGGGACGTACAGCCCAAGGCCTCCTTCCCCTGGCAATTTTCTTTATAACCCTGTTATTGGTTTTAGCACAGATCAAACAACCCTCAATAGCTCACTTTGCCAGAGTAAAAAGACCCACAGCAGCATACATTTTGAGGAAGGCTTCTGCCAGTCCTCGGGAGCCTCAATAACTCCCTTCATGAAGTTGTTTGTAAAAAGACCCACAGCAGCATACATTTTGAGGAAGGCTTCTGCCAGTCCTCGGGTGCCCCAATGACTCCCTTCGTGAAATTGTTTTAATAACTGTAGGGCCACAGCTTTTAGTATCCACTGCTTACTATACCTTGTGAACCAATTATCCCCTGTTTCCTCTGCCCCACTCTGTTTTAATTATCTCAAGTTCCTCTGGTGAAGACACAGTTTCTCTGGCAGCGGTGCAGTTACTGGGAGTAAGGGGAGGATCTTAGAGATTTCAGGCAACAGTGCAGCTTTCCAAGCCTCTTCATCAGCCAGTCAGTTACCTATTGCCTCCTCTGAGCACCCTGCCTGATGTCCCCTGACATGTATAATTGCCACTCATTTTGGTAAATTCACCACCTCCAATAGGCGAGAGATTAAGTTCTCATGAACTAATGTTTTTCCCTGCAGTTTAATAAACTTCACTTCTTTCTTAGTTTCCTAAATGCATGTATCACCCCATATGCATATTTAGAATCAGTAAAAACATTCACTATCTTGTCCCGGTATAATTCACAGGCTCTCACAAATGCATACAGCTCTGCTGTTCTCAGCTGACCATGTGGGCGGTAACCTCCCCCCTTCCTTTAATTCCCTCCCATTAATGATAGCGTATCCTGCAAATCGTTTCCCTTCTACCATCCTTGAAGACCCATCGATAAACACATTTTCTCCTTCAGGCCAGGGACTGTCTTCCCTAGCCCGGGTCTGGAGATCTACCATTTGAACGCAGTCATGGGTTTCTTCTTGGCCCCCCTCTTTAGGGCTGTTCAGACAGGAGGCTGGGTTAAACCCTTCCCCACTTTTCAATTCTACATCCTCCTGTTCCATTAAACAAGATTCATACTGTAATAACCGAGTGCTGGTCATCCACTTAGAGGCTCCCTCAGTTAACAAAGCTTTAACCTGCTGTGAAACTTAAACAATCAGATACCCACCCCGTGTCAGTTTTTGAGCCTCTGTTACCATCAGAGCTGTGGCTGCACAATTCTGCAGACAATGAAGCCAGCCTCTGGCCATTGGGTCTGACAGCTTAGGAAAATAAGCAACAGGTCACTGTGTTCTCCTGTGCTCTTGCACCAAAATTCCTTTAGCATGGCCCTGTTTAACATCTACATACAGCTCAAATTCCTTTTCTGAGTCTGGAAGAGTTAAGACTGGGGCATTAACCAATTTGTCTTTTAATTTCCTAAAGCTTTGCTCTCCTTTGGGTGTCCATACCACAACATTAGGACTGTATTGGATTAAAAAGTCATATAAAGGTCTGGCTAAAACAGAAAAGTCCTCAATCCATGCTCTGCAGTACCCCACCAACCCTAAAAACTGCCGTAGCTCCTTTTTTGTCTGGGGTAATGGTACTTGTAAAATTCCTTGAATTCTTTCTGGATCAATACACTGTAACCCCTCAGTCAAAATGTGTCCCAAATATTTAACCTTTTTCTCTACCAACTGCGTCTTCTTTTCAGATAGTCTAAGCCCCTTTTTAGCCAGAAAATTAAGCAGCTTCACAGTAGCTTCTTCAATCACCTTTTCTTGTTCTCCTGATGAAAGCAAATCATCAACATACTGCAACAACCTAACTCCCGAGGGTTATATATTTTCTGCAAGGCTTGCCCAAACAAAAATGGTGACTGTATATCCCTGCAGGAGGACTGTCCAGGTCAACTGTTGTTTTATCATTTTCCCTTCTTTTTCCTGTTCTCACTCAAAGGCAAAATACTCTTTACTGTCCTCTGTAATCAGACACCCCGAAAAAGCATCCTTCAAGTCCAGTACTGAATAATACTGATGTGAGGAAGGGATTTGACTCAGGATGGTATAGGGATCTGGAACTGTGAGATGCCTTGGTTTGACAATTTCATTTATTATTCTTAAATCCAGCACCATTCTGTAGGTGCCATCTGGTTTCTTAACCAGCAGGACAGGGGTGTTATAGGGAGATATACATGGCTCCAAAAGACCTGCCTTTAGCAGGGACTCAATGACAGGCATTAACCCCTTCTTTCCCCCCCTCGAAAGTGGGTATTGCTTTTAAGACACCACTTGTCCTGGTTGCTTCAAAGTAATTTAGAGAGGCTCTATATCTAGTTTTCCATATTTCCCTGGGGCTGCCCACACTTCTGGGTTTATTTCGGCATAAGCCTTCTCAGACATTTTACTTTTTTACAATACTAATTTGCATTCCCACTTTAGCCATCAAATCCCTTCCCAGTAAATTACAATCACAATTAGGAACAAACAGGAACTCATGCATTTCAAACCTATCCCCCACATCTACTAACAGCGGTTGTATAAAATGCACTTGCTCATCCTTTCTTCTCACCCCTTGAATAATCAAAGATTTTTTTGACAATTTCCCTCCCTTAGGGATAAAATTTAAGGTGGATTGAGAGGCCCCTGTATCTACCAGGAAACACACCTCCTCTCGATCCAGACCCACCTTAAGAGTTAACAAGGGCTCCAGTGTGGTGGGTCCCTGGTATAATGGGACCCTCAGAAACTCCTAGAAATTCATCTCCATTATCCTCTGGACCTCCT
>NW_008237268.1:15266-16117 GCF_000691975.1 Corvus brachyrhynchos
TGCAGAAGGCATACTGATTCTTCCCCAGTCACTGTTTTGGTCGGCTCTCCCCTGCTGAGGAGGGAATGCCTCTGCCGCACCCTTGTGGCCGACCCTGTCCCCTCTGTCCTGGGGGACCCCTTGGACCCTGCGGTTTATTCCTCTGGGGCTGTAAAAACTCTGCCATCATCTTCACCTTTGCCTTTACCTTTTCCTTATCCCTTCTTACATATATCTGCTGTGTTTTTCTGACCAATTCCTCCAGAGGCTTATTCTGCCACTCTTCATCTTTCTGTACTCCTTTCGTTATATCAGGCCAGGCTTTAGTAACAAATTGTACCTTCAGCAATGTGTCAAAGGCTGACCCCTCAGGATCCCTCCCCCCGTGCTTCTGCAAGGCATCCCTAATCCTCTCCAGCCAATGAGAGGGGCTTTCCTGCTTCTCCTGTTCTAATGACATAGCCTTAGCTGTGTTGTTAGTTCTGGGAGCCGCCGATTTGATTGCCCTAATCAAGTAAGCACGGTAATCACTAAGGCGAGCCAGACTGGCCGGATTATTTGGGTCCCACTGGGGGTCCGCCGGAGGGATGGCATCATCCACCGTAGGTGCGTTAGGCCCAGCCCCCTCGCTGCCTGTGGATGTTCATCCTCCCACAGCTGCCAAGCTTTCTGAAAAATCATTTGTTGCGCATTTCCCAAATATTCCTCTATCTTTTCTCCCACCCCTATGGGATTGTTATGAATGTATTGTGATGTTGGCTTTTTGCATGTTCCTTAATGTTAGAAAATTTTTACCTAGGTTCTGTAATGTAATACATGATATAGAATGTCTATTGTTTATGTAGTCAATTTAGAAAAGATAGGCAGAGAAA
>NW_008237268.1:16266-17723 GCF_000691975.1 Corvus brachyrhynchos
TCATGCATGATTGTGATTAATATGCAATAAGAGATGTACTTTTAAAGATGATCTTTTGGATGTAGAGGTGTGCCTTTGCATCTCTGCCAAAGCACCCGGCTGTAATACCCTTTTGCTATTGTCTCCTAGTTGTCCCGTTTTATTAAACTTTTCTTAAAATTTTACAAAGGGTGAACCTCGTTTTTCACAGGATCATCCAAATATGGGGGTAATTCTTTTTTCAACCCTCTTATATGCTGGGTAGTAAGTGGTACAATTACAAACCCAAACCCTCCTCCTTGATCCCCCAAAGGAACTTGGCGTAGTGGCATCTGGTGGACTCCTGTCTCTTGGGTCCAGGGGGCCTCTGATGTCCTAAATTGAGTTCCTCTTCTAGTTCTAGGGGTTGATACAATATGCTGCTCTCCTCCCCCTGCGTTGTCATTATTCTCAGGTGGGGCCATAGGAACAGCATTTCCCTGCTTCCTTTGCTCCGGAAATTGAGGATACAGGGGACCTGCAGCTGGCCCTGGGTCAGCTGGCAAAACTGGAGGACAAGATGGGGGAAGGTGCTGAAAAACATCCCAATCCTCACCGTTTTCCTCTTCCTCCTTTTTTCATCTTCTCCCTTCTTTTTTAATACATAGATCTCTCCTGTTGCTTGTTTCAACCATATCAATCCACATTCCCTTTCAACCCATCCTTTCCAGTTCTCTAAATACCACCACAGAACTCAACATAAACGAATTCTATCTGTGTCCATAAGGTGGCCATGTAAACCCCTTTGGCAAATTACACTCTGACCACACAAAATAACAATATCTTACCATCATCTCCATAGTTACCTCTGAATGAATGCATAATCTATTCCAAGACCTCAGCATTCTCCACAAGGGACACTCTGGGGGTATTATGGGATCCTCATCCCATTTGCCGGGGCCCTTTCCCGGCTTTACCTTTGCAACCTTCCATGGGTGCCCTGTTTTACCTGTGCTGCCCTCTATGGGTGCCCTCTCAGGTTTACCTGTGCTACCCTGTAGGAACCCAGAGTGCCGAGAATATTTCTCTGCCTGTTTTTAAGGGTTCTTACCCCCCTGAACAACACTGTTTTAGCTTCAAACCTTGGAAAAAATTACCAACAGTCAGACAAGAACTAGAAAATACAGTGGTGTGAATTAGGTGATAGACTACTATGTAAGATTGTCACAGGGTGAAAAATTTAGAGCTTTTAGGCTTCTCTTTGTAGTAAATATCTCTTTATAGTAAATAGATAAGAGTAAAAAATATCAAAATGGAGGATTGTTGTTGTTCTCTAGACCTTCTTCTCCTTCTTCTGTTACTCCATATTCTGCAGTAAAAGTAGTTTGGATTTACTGGATAGAAAATTCTGCAGTTCCTAGTCGTGTTACTGAATAATTGGTAAGAAAGTGAAAATAATGTACGTTTTTAGTAACTATTGGTTAAAATATCTTTAAAAG
>NW_008237268.1:18903-25553 GCF_000691975.1 Corvus brachyrhynchos
ATGGGGGGTGGAGTGTTCAACTCGTAAGCAAAAGCACATGCGCTGAGATAGGCAGATGCTGACGCAGCTGTAATTTCATGAGAAGTTTGGACAGGGAGAGATGGAAGCGATGAGGACTTTTGCTCCAAATGGGAAAGGAGAAACCTCAGTTCCTAGAGATGCTCCCAGAGATAGTCCTAAAGATGAAGATGAGGAAGACCCTTTGCTCCCAGGGAAGGAGAAGGGCCTCTGTTCTTAGAGATGAAATGCTCCCAGAGATGGGTGAAGAGAACTTTTGTTTCTGAACGGCTCAACCTTAAAATTATACCCCAAAAAACTTCAAGAGTGGACCCTCGAAAGCAGTTGCTGGAAAAGCTGCAAGTCGGGGGAAGGGACTCACATGCGAGCAGAGAGACCTCTTCCTAAATGGACTGAACAAAGTTATTTGGAAGTGGGCGGCTGTCTCGTTGTGATAATGTTTCCATAGCACGCGCAAGAAGAGACTTCTCTTTCTAAATGGACTGAACAAGGTTATTATGGAAGTGGTAAACAGACTGAACATCTTGTTATCTTTTTACATTGTCAGTGGGAGAAGGGAGGAAGGTGGGGGGAGGACAAGAGTTCTGTAGGTGTGGTATGATTTTTTTTCCCCTTCTTTTAGGTCTGTTAATAAACTTCTTTATATTCTTTCAAAGTTGGTGACTGCTTTGCATTTCTCCTATCTCACAGAAGATAAACAGTAATGAGTATCTTGGGCCAAACCACTACACTAAATTGGTGTTTCTGCCCGGTTACAAACCCAACCTGCTACAGCCTAATACCTAAGGTTCCCTTCTAATATATAACCCCCCCGTTTATTTTTAGTTCTTATTGGATTTTATGGTTTTCCCATTGTTTCTTTCATGTCTCAATATCCAATTTCATTTATCAGCAGACCTACAGTTTGTTTGTAGAGACAAATCTCTTTCCATTCGTCAATCAGTGGAACCCTTCTCATTGTTTCTTTTATCTCTCAGTGCTAATTTCATCAATTGTGAAAAACGAGGTTAACTCTTTGTAAAATTTTAAGAAAAATTTAATAAAAGGGACAATTAGGAGACAACAGCAAAAAGGGTATTACGGCCAAAGGCACACTTCTACATCCAAAAGATCATCTTTAAAGTACATTGCTTATTGCATATTCATCACCATCATGCATAATTCATGAATTCTTTGGAGTTTCTAAATATCATCCCATCAGCCTTATCTTCCTCCTTGGCTCCATTCCGTCTCTGCTCCCTCCATAAATTCTTTTCTCTGGTTTCGGGTCTTCTTCTTTAATAAGATACTCCAGGAATGTGAAGACTCTCTGCCCACCTTCTCCAAACCGACTACATAGACATTCTATACCATGCATTACATCATAGAACCTAGGCAAAGTTTCTCCAACATTAGGTAACATGCAAAAAGCCAACATCACAATACATTCATAATAATTATATAACATGTGAAAAGCCAACATTACAATGCATTTATAACAATCAACCAGCCGGCCCAGAGCTTGTTTGTAAAGACAAGTCTCTCGTTCCTTTCAGTCCCCTGCCACCTGCCACCACAAAGTATAAAATCCAATGGATTAATATACATTTGGGCCAGGTGGGAATGGCCACGTGCCTCCCCTGGGGAAGGCAAGTTTGACACTGTCCCTTGCAACACTGAATCTGTTGCATCATGTTGCAGTGCTCTGGTGCAGGGTCTGGGGACCCCTTTGGGGGCCTTCGATTGGCCATGACACCCCGTCTGCTGTCCTTCACGTGGATGTGGCTTTTTCTGGGGTGAAGGGGGCCCACAGCTGAGCTGATCTGCACAGCGGAGGAAGGGTGTTAACTGCCTCGGACCAGTGGCTTTTTTTACCATACACCCAAAACCTCTCCTCCCCCCCTCCTTATGTGTAGGGGGTCTGTGCCAGCCTGGCAGCTGATAGCCCTGGGGCTGTGGTCTCCACCCTGAAGGTGTGAGGCTTAATCCTGTGAATGTATTCTTCTCCCCCAGCCCAGACCTGAGTCACTTTATCTCCATCAAGTGCAGTCCAGGGTCTTAGTCAGGGCGTGGTGGTCTTCTCTGCAGCATTTGTTATACAATTTTGCGAGAAGAGGCAAAAGTTCTTCATGAAGATGTTTAAGCCATAAACTATAACATTTCAGTCTCCAACAATGACTAATTATATCTTAGGAATAAAGGAATGCATTGTTGTAGGTTAGGTTTCTCAGTGAATTTTTTTCCATTTGTAATCTGAAAAGACACTGGGAGAAGGAGGGGATGACATCCCGGGGGGGTGATTGAGTTAACAAAAGGTGTAGCTAATAGCCCTGGCATTCCAACTGAATGGCTGAGAGGGGAGGCAAAAACGGGTTTGGCAGCTCTTAGCTGGGTGTGGGCAGTCTGTCCCTGCTGGGAGAGGGGACGGTAATTGTTGGGGTCCCTCCCCTGCCGTGTAGCCCTGGGAGAGGGGCCCTGAGGGCACAGACACGGGGCTTCCCTGTCCCTGCTCAGCCTCGTTCCCATTGGTTGGTTTGTGTTCCCTGCGCGGGCAGAAGGACCCTTGGTCCCGTGACTGGAACAGTTCCTGGGCAGAGCTCCGGCCATGCGGCTGGAGAAATAAACATCTCTGAAACAGCTATCAAGAATCTGTCTGTCCATATATATTTCCTTTCCACGGGACTCCTGGTTTGATATATGCGTGTTGCAGGATCCCCACTGCAACAGGTATGGGCTACACTTACTTGTCCTCCTGGGACAGTGTTGAGTGCCTTACAAATGGTTCTGAAACCCCTAGAAACAGAATAACAGCCACGAAAAGAGAAGCAGTTTAGTGCCTTGGAGTGAAAGCCAGTCCAGACAATTTTAGCTTGATTCAAGCTCAAAAAGAACTGAAACACTTCCTGGCATGGTTGTTTAAGAACTTTTTCTATGTTTCTTGGGATTTAATTCTTACGAAGGGCTTTTGGAAAACCGTTTGGACACAGTTAATACTGGAGTCAAAATATATGCCGATGGAAGAATATTTTCGTGAATATTATTTCGTTACCGAGACTGTTGAGCAATGTCAGCTGTGTCCTGGCGAAGGGAAGCCTGGCGCAGGGACCGTGCGGCCCAGGCCACGTGCACCGAGCGCTCTGCGAGCAGCAGCGAGGCAGTTCCCGCGTGCGGGCGGAGCCACGCGAGCTGCAGTGTCGGTGGCGGAGCGAGGCACGGCGGGAGCAGTGGGACCCGGCGGTGCCTGCATGGCCCTGCGCAGCGCGTGGTGGAGTGAGCCCCGGGAACGCCTGACCGAGAGGGGCGGCGTGCGGGTGGCGGCTGGCGGCAGCGGCGGTAGATTGAAAGAAGATAATTCAACACTTTCCTGTGAGAAAAAGATGAGCCCCACATGGGTTCATCATCCTTGGGCTAGCAAGAAAAACAAAACTCATCTATAAAGATCTTCCTTCATTTTTCTCCACTTAATACATTCCACTGTGTTAGATAATCATATCAATGTATGCGATATTTTCCCTCTAAGTAGCCTGCTTTTAATAAAGTTCAGAAACAAGTCAAAGAAGTATGAAAAATACTAAAAATAAAACAAACATGATATTTGATTTTGTAAAAGGCAGGGGGGAAATAAGACCTCTCCATCAAAGAGCTGTGTGAAAATGCACTAGTACCACTGTGAGCATGCATGATCTAGAGATTCTGTCCTGTGGCTCACGGCCCCATATTCAGAGGTGCTCAAATCTTTCCAGGGACTCCTGCAAGAGTTACAGCTTTCAGTGGCCTTACAAGAAATGTGCATGAGTGGATACACCTTGCTGAGTAAGGCCTTACAGACAAGTAGTTGACTAGGACATATGATTCTGTTTGTCAATAAAAGGGCATAACAAAAACAACTATCAATTCTCTGCCCCGTTACTCAGCAGTATATTAGACAGAATGCCTAATGCATGATACTATGTACACCATATCTATCTTCCCAAGGAGTTATTACTATTAGGAGGGTGTTTTTCAGTTTCTTGTGTCTATGGGTCTGTCTTCTGAATATTGAATGTTTGTTTCCTTGAATGATTTTGTACTTGGAAGAAAACATCCTAAATCCATCTTAACAATAATTGTCCCCAGGGACAGGGAAGAACAGATACAGCTAAAAGCCCAGCAAAACTTTTACAATAGCAAACAATGATGGACTGCAGTATTATCCCTAACATAAGCACACAACAGGGTTAATAATGTCCTACACTTTTTCTGGTATTCTGGTTTTCTGGCTAAGGCATAAAGCGGAGACAACCCTATTTTCAACACTAAAACTGTTATTCCACTGTGTAAACCATTTCAGAGACAATGTAGCCACACTGCAAAAATCTTACTCACTTTTGGAATACCTGTTATTAACACTCAAGGTTTGTGTGCAGCTTCTCATGAAGTATGCTGAAACCTTGTCAGCATTTAAAACACCTCCAAATTTAAGAATGCCTACAGAGGCAGTGATTTAGGTTAGATCTGTTTGTAATTTATTACAATGTGATAAATCAAATCAGGCAAAAATTTTCAAGAATGAAGATTTAGAAGCCTCGGATCCATCTTCGCTTTACCATCAGCATCAGAGCTTCAGCATGTCTACATCACTGCAACAAATAGTTTGTGGGCCCCTACTTCACTAGTGCATTCTTTAAAATTAATTACTCTAGCCACATTGCAGCAGGCCTCAACAAGGCAAACTATTAATAGCAGTAAAGTCCAGTTGAGGATTTTTCCTTTTGTTTTGAACAAAATACTTAGTGCCAGACACTGCAGAGGCTGTCTACTCAGTCCAAATGGAGTCTCATTTGGAGTACTGTGTCTAGTTCTGGGCTCCTTAGCACAGGAAAGACAAGAAGCTACTGGAGAGGGTCCAGCAGAGGATGACTAGGGGGCTGGAGCATCACTCTTACAAGGAGAGACTGTGGGAGCTGGGTCTGTTCAGCCTGGAGAAGAGCAGACTGAGATGAGATCTCATTTATGCATATAAATATCTTAGAGGGGAGTGCCAAGAAGATGGTGTCAGACTTCTTTCAGTGGTGCCCAGCAACAGGACGAGGAGCAGTGGACATGAACTAAACCACAAGAAGTTTCACCCCAACATGAGGAAAAACTTCTTTACATTGAGAATGGCAGAGCACTGAACAGGCTGCCCAGGGAGGGCGTGGAATCTCCCTTTCTGGAAACATTCAAAACCCTCCTGGATATGTTCCTGTGCCACCTGCTCAAGGTGACCCTGCCTTGACAGAGGGGTTGGACCAGATATCTCCAGAGGTCCCTTCCAACCCTAAAAATTCTGTGAAACAGCAACAAAAGCTCTTGTTAAGCTCTCAATTCTACAACCCTTTCCCAGTGCATTTGAATATGAAGTATCTTGTACTCTCAGTGAAAACAAAAATCAATTTCGGCATGGAAAAAACATATATACCAGTGTTTAGTTTAAGATGAAAAAAGAAAAGGATGAGGAAAGAATCAGCAGCAAGAGTACTCTCATGGACTGAAAACATGGTGCCAAGGAAACCTCCATTACCGCCTTCCTGACCTCCCACACACATATGTATATAGATCACTTAGCCTTAATGAACAATTGCAAATTGCCAGTGTTCTAAAGGAGCATGATTTGGCCCTTAATCAAAGTACGGTCAAATCTTACATGCAAGTTATGTTAGAAATACCAAAAAAAGAGTGTAGCATGAAATCTGACTACTCCACACTCCACAACACAGTCTGGAAAGATCTGTGGTTGCCGCTATCCTGACAAGGAAGGTGGTACAGAAGGCGGCAGTCACGCTGCTCTGGTGGTCAACTCCATAGAGGAACAGCACACAGACTTTTGTCAGGCTCTTTTTCCTCTCTTGGTGGAAAGCTCCTGTGGACATATTTCACAGATATAAGAAAAATATAACTCTCCTGAACTGTAGCATTGCTGAAGAACTGTAATATGTTTGAGCTATGCTTGGGGGCTTGGACTGGAACACTGTTCAGTGTTGAATATCACAGTCAAGGAAAGCAATATAAAAATAATGAAAATCAAGGTAGATCATAAATAATAAATTTGTACCAAAAAACCCCTAAATTTTGTCTTTCTAGCAGGAGAATGATTGTCATGAAACATGATCAGTTGAATTTCTGTTAGTCTTATGAGAAGTTCTTTGCTTTTTGTTTTGGTTAGCAATGAAAATATAAACAGCTGAATAAAAATTCACCAGATAAATAAATATTCAGGACTTTTTCTTGCTTACAAGTACAAAAAATAAATACATGAATGTTGGGGTCCCTCCCCTGCCGTGTAGCCCTGGGAGAGGGGCCCTGAGGGCACAGACACGGGGCTTCCCTGCCCCTGCTCAGCCTCGTTCCCATTGGTTGGTTTGTGTTCCCTGCGCGGGCAGAAGGACCCTTGGTCCCGTGACTGGAACAGTTCCTGAGCACAGCCCCGGCCAGGCGGCTGGAGAAATAAACATCTCTGAAACAGCTATCAAGAATCTGTCTGTCCATATATATTTCCTTTCCACGGGACTCCTGGTTTGATATATGCGTGTTGCAGGATCCCCTCTGCAACAGGTAATCTTCCGGTTTTGTCTTGGACTTTGCTGCCTATGTCCGCTGCTTCCGAGAGAGAGAGAGAGAGAGAGAGAGAGAGA
>NW_008237268.1:25673-26650 GCF_000691975.1 Corvus brachyrhynchos
GTCTGGGGCCACCATCGACCCTGGGAAGGTTCCGAATTCGCATCATAGCACCTCCTGCCGGCTGCGAGTGAGCTACTGCACCCTTCGCCTCACCAGGGCTGCCAGCACCTCCTACCGGCTGCGAGTCAGTAACTGCAACCTCTCTGCCTCGCCAGAGCCACCAGCGCCTCCTACACCAAAGGGGAAAAATAGTGCTTAGTGGGTGGAAAACTTCTATTATTGTGTTGTTTGTTCTGTTCTGCTATATATATATTTTCTATTAAAGATCTGTTATTCCTTTTTCTACATTTTTGCCTGGAAGCCCCATAATTTTTGAAGATATACTAATTTGGAGGGAGTGGGTCTTCTTTCCATTCTAGGAAGGTTCCTGCCTTCCTTGGCAGACATTTGTCTTTTAAACCAAGACACACATAAACTTAAATTTGCAGTGTTGGCAGGAGCCCAGCTGCAGGAGCTTGTGATGGGCTTGATCTTTACTCTTCAGTATAGGAGAGCTAAATGCTGATATGGGTGGTCACATTACATACCTGAAGTTAAGATTCATATAAATCATGAAGAATGTTCCACTAAACGATCACTCGGAAAAGATGTGAAATTATACCTTCTGTGTATGAATGTGGAGAGGAAAATTAATGCTATTTTGTTCAAAACCTGTAAATTACCTAATTCTACAGGCAGCTATTGTAACAGAGTGCTTGCTCCCCTTTCTGTCTTCAGTACTCACTGTCCAAACTGATCTCTAACCCAGTTACCTACTGATTATCAAGCATTGCATACAGCAGGGCAAAAGGATAATAGACAAGAATCTAATGTTTTCAGGAATACGTTCTTGCATATTAACACCAGCTCCAGCACTCATTAGTTGAAATATGGGGAAGCAACTAGAAAACATTCAATTTTCAAAACATGAGTTATTACAGCTTAAGCAAAAAAATACATAGAAGCTACTGAAAATAAAATTCCTCACAAGTTATTCT
>NW_008237268.1:26726-30188 GCF_000691975.1 Corvus brachyrhynchos
ATAGTTTAATCCAGTACAAAGTCAATTTATACACAGAATCAAATGGTTACTTAGAGCAATTTGGGTCTGGGAGATAGTATGTTGTTGTAAAACCTAAAACAATGCAACTATTTAATTTAATGAAGTTACTTGATCACAGTTCTCAATTACCTACACAAAGGATTTAAACATAGCTCACAATATATGAGTCAATGCCATGTGATAGACCTTCACTGAAAAGTACATATTGTAAAAAGTAAAGCTAATTAAGTATTAGCAAAGGTCTTCAAGGATGGGGTGAACTGATCGAACTAAAAAATAAGATCTGAGGATCCAGGGTTCAAGTTCCTGTTCGAAAAGAACTGTAGTGGGTTGATCTTGGCTAGATGCCAGGTGCCCACCAAGCCGCTCCATCACTCCCCTTCCCAGTGGGACAAGAGAGACAAAATAAGATGGAAAAGAACTAGAAGGTTGAGATAAGGCAGTTTACTAAAGCAAAAAAGGAAAAGTGAAAGCTTGCATGCGCATAAGCAAAGGGGAAAAAAATAATTTCTACTTCCCATCAGCAAACAATGTTCAGACACTTCTTGGGAAGCAGGGCTTCGGCATGCAGAGTGGTTGCTCCAGAAGGCAAACACTGTAAAATAATGAATGCCCCCCATTTCTTCTCCCTCCCTTAGCTTTTATATCTCAGCTGATGTCATATGATATGGAACATCCCTTTGGGTAATTTGGGTCAGCTGGCCTCGCTGTGTCCCCTCCAAGGACCTTGCCCCACTCCCAGCCCCTTGATGGATGAGGAAAATGTTAGAGAGACAATGCTAATGCTGTGCCAAGCATTGTTCAGGAGTAGCAAAAACACTGGTGTGTTCTCAGTACCTTTCCAGCTCCCAATGCAAAGCACAGCACTGGGAGGGCTGCTATGGGGAAATGAACTCTAGCTCAGCCAGACCAAATACAATCTCCACCCCTTATTCCAGCCCATTTGCATCATACTCAGATCCCACATAATTTATATATCTTCCAACTGTTCCATTGTATTTATTTCTTTCAGAAACTGGAAAGATTGATATCTCAAGACATCTTGGAATGCGTGTGTGTGTGTGAGGAGGTGGGTCAGGCCTTGCTCTGGTGTGGTAGTGCCCTGCTCCCATACCCCCCAGCCCCCAATGTTTGTCAATCATGGCACACTGGAGGCAGCCCCCCCAGTCTTGCCTAACCCAGCCCCTGAGTGGCTGAGTGATCAGAAGTCCCACCTGGGAGCAAGGCTCATGAAGGACTGAGGGTTTAAAAGGCTGACCATGAGGGAAGCACGTTGTTCTTTAACCCTACCTTCATCCTGGAGTTTTCTATCTGTTACATCACTAGAACCCAGGAGTTGGTAGCTATATACCTGTTTTTCTATCTCTTTTCTGTCTTTCTGTCTTTCTTCTAAATCTCTTTGCATGGAATGTAACATAAAATGGGTTTATAGGTTGCTAACTTGAATGGGCTAAGTTAATGCTGAAATAAGTGTTTTATGTTGTACTAAATCTTTTGCCAAAGTTCCTTGATTTTCTATATTTTGCCAGTAAAATTTTGTATAATTTTGACCCCTTGAGAACATCTGGTAAGTATTTCTCCCATGTGTCTATGTCTTGGTTTGAAAGACAGGTGTCTGCTAACGAAGGCAGGAGCCTCCCTTGGAATGGAAAATGTAACCCCCTTCCTGTGGATACAAAAATGCTGCTAGCAAGGATTTTCTTGCTATTTTCTGTGAGAGACATTTTCTCTCTCACAAGAGATAGTGGCAGAGTTTTGTAAACAATGAAACACGTGCAACCTTGAGAAGCCTTGTTTATACTATAGTAGAAAAATATTTTGAAAATTGATGTTTTAGGATTCTAGCCAATCACCCCCAAGAGGTGGCTGATCCTTGTCCAATTAGACTATGAAGAAAAAAGTCTATAAAAGAGTTTGTAAAATAATTAAATAGATCAATCTTGCTGCACAATTCCTGCCTGCTGGATCTTCTCTCCTCCTCCCTATGGCTGGGGGACACGGTAATATACCCTAGGACATTTTAATACCTTCCCTCCAAATTATTATAATTTTGAAATTAAGGGGCTTTCAGGCAATGATATGAGAAATAGGAATAACAGTTCTTTACTAGTATATATAACAAGGCAATAATACAGAAATACTGTCTTAACCTGACAGAGTCCAGTTAAGACCTGACACCCTGTCAGTCAGGGTGGTGGTAGCAGTCTGATTAAGTAGTGGCTGCAGTCCTCTTTGAAGTGGTTCTGTTGAAGCGGTTATCCTGTGGAAGGGTCTGGTCCTCCTCTGAAGGTCCACTGGTGATTATATAGCTCTTGTCCTCTGGGAATGCAGTAGGTAAGGCTTCTTGTGGTGTTCCAAACCTCAGATTATATCCAGGTAGGAATGCTTGGTTCCTCCCCCTGTGCAGAGCATCTCCCAATGGGATGATGTAATTTTATGAGTCATGCAGTGAGGCTAGATGGCCCATTAACAGAAGATATCTCCTGGAGGGAGTTACCAGGGATGTGTCATAAAGAACACTGCCCCACCTGGTTTCAACAGATGGTGATAGAATACATACTTTTGGTTACATCTTACATTATAACCTAAGACAGTCTAAACCAGAGTAAAGGAACCTTGGTAAACCCCTAACAATAGCCAGAGATCTGCCGGAATGAACCACGCTTCTCATAGAGATATGATGGAACTCCATTTATTCTATTGTCAGACCCATAGTTATACTCTAATTCCTCAAGCACACATAAGCAAGCTCCATACTATTGGGTTACAGCTACTGTTCACACGGCCTTTAATAGCAAGCGATTGGTTACAGATTAATATGCACGCGACTAACTAACATAAGTCTTCCTCTTTCTATGGTCAGCATCCCCCTCCCCAACATCCTGTTGCTTGCCATATCAGCATTGCTCTTCTCTTTTTTCCCTCGTCAAGGACAGTTCACTAATATAGCTTGGATTGTGCACGTATACATGTCCCTGTTCACTCAGCCATTTCTCTACACCTAACATTTAAATGTTCCGGGGTGTTACAATTTCTCATTACTGGTGATGTCTTGAAGGCATCACTGGAATCCCTTCTTACCCACTGTAGTGTTTTGGTTCAAAATATCCATTACTTACTTATTTTCCTTCTGTGAGATAAGAATTAGGAGAAAGCAAAGCAGGCACAAAACTTAAAAGAATATAAAGAAGTTTATTAACAGACCTAAAAGAAAGAAAAAAAAATCAGACCACACCTTCAGAACACTTCTCTTCCCCCCACCTTTCTCCCTTCTCCCACTAACAACGTAAAAAGACAACCCTTGAAATTCAGTCAGTTTACCACCTCTATAATAATCTCTTTTTTCAGTTCACTTAGGGAGAGGAGTCTCTCTTGCTCATGCTATGGAGACATCTCCACAAGAAACAGTTCTCTCATGGCTTCAATGTCACAGCAAGACAG
>NW_008237268.1:30675-31272 GCF_000691975.1 Corvus brachyrhynchos
ATCATAGTCTATCACCACCATAGCTTTACAACAGAATTTCAGCTTCTAAGCATCTCCTCTTTCTCCTCCCTCAGGTTTTTTTCAGCTCTTCTTTCTTTACTTAATGTCTGCAGGCTTAATCTGTTCTGGAGGAAACTTACAGCACTAAAAGGGTCAATCTCACCCAGGCCCCGCAGCTGGAGTTTGCTTATCGCTGTTGGTCACATGATCTTTGCCGGACAGCGGGCAGCTTCAGCTGAATCTTCGGCCGCACTGGAGAGGGGGTGTAGAGAGGGGCCGCGCCGTCTGCACGTAACAGGGATGTGGGGGGGACCGCAGGTGGAACAGGGCCGCAGTGCTCCAGGATGGCTCTGGCCTGGGCCCGCTGGGCCCCATACAGGCCCAGCCCAGTTACCTGTCCCAGGGCCAGAAGCGAGAGAGAGCTTTCCCGGGGTTTGTCCATTTTTAAATGTGGACCACAGAGGTGGTCAAAATTTTTTAAGTGGCTTAAATAATTGTCAATATTCAAACTAGCCAGGTGATAAGTTCTGTCAGGTCATAGAGTGTCGCGGGTTCGGTTTGTAACCGGGCGGAAACACCAATTTAGTGGAGTGGTGT
>NW_008237268.1:32657-36762 GCF_000691975.1 Corvus brachyrhynchos
CAATCTTGAGCTAATGGGGTACCATTTTAAGGATGAGCTGTTCAGAAGCAAAGGTTCTCTTCACCTATCTCTGGGAGCATCTTCATCTCTGGGAACAGAGGTCTTCTTCTTCCCTGGGAGCAAGGGTCTTCATCACTTTCATCTCTCTCTGTTCAAGCTTCTCATCAAATCACAGCTACTTCATCATTTTCTTATTTCAGTGTGGATGCTAAAGAGCAGGAGCAGAGGAATTTTCCAGCTGCTGAAGCATTTTGTGAAGTTTTCCTTTCTCATGCCTTAGCTGAGAAATGGTTTGCTATTTTGTAAACTACTTTGCAGGTGCAGGCTGTGGTGGAAATACTGTGGATATTGTTTTGGTTCACTGGGAAAAATATTTTGGAAATGGGTGTTATGCCATTCAGCCAATCCCTCTGGGAGGTGGATGGTCAAGCATCCAATGGTTTTATGCCACCCTTGCGAACAAAGCTATATAAGCTGAATTATATAATTAAATATAACCATTTCTGGCCTTTGAACCTGATCCTGGACTCGTGTCGTTTCTCGCCGTCCCTTGGGGACAACAGCGACATTTCAGCACAGGTACTTTTGCTCACAATTGCAGTTTGAACGCTCCACCCCCCATGCTTTCATGAAATTACAATGGGTACTCTGATGTATCATAGTCCATCACAATAGCTTTACAGCAGAATTTCAGCTTCTAGGTTTGAAGCATCTCTTTCTCCTCTCTCGGGGTTTCAGCTCTTCCTTCTTCACTGACTTTGGTGTCTTTATGGTGTTTTCTTCGCGTGCCTTCACCTTTCCTCTTCCTCTGACTCGGGAGAGGATTGATGTCTGCAGGCTTCATCTGTTCTGGAGAATCTTACAGCACTAAGGGAGTTAATCTCACCTGGGCCTCGCAGTTGGAATTTGCCTTTTGCTGTTGGTCACCTAATTTCTGCCGGGTGGTGGCTGGAGCTTGTTTCTGTGTAGCATTTTATTTCAGCAGCTCCACGGCCGTGCCGCGGGCCCCCAGTTACCTGTCCAAAAGCCAGAAGCAAGAGAGCTTTCCCGGCGTTTGTTCGTTCTTAAATGTGGATCACAGAGGTGTGTCAAGCTTCTTAAGTGGCTTAAAAAGTTGCCAATATTCAAACTAGCCAGTTGATTGGTTCTATTGGGTCTAGAGGAAGCTGTAAGCACCTCTTTGCAAAGAATCACTTCCATGGCTGATGGAGCTTTCTAACTAAAAACCCAAACTATGCTAAACCATGACACCCACACATACAACAAACTACACCCTTAATACATACCCTAAAACCCTTTCTATACAAAACATACATTTTCATTTACTACTATCCCCCACCCTTTCAAAGATTGATATTATTTTCCCATTTCATGGGCTTCTTCCACCCCTCCAGATCCATGACTTGGACTCCATTCTATCAGGATGGATACTCAGGACAGGAGAAGCAGCATACTTGATATTTGGGCACTGATACTGGCCCAGCTTGGGTCATCATCGCATCCGCCTTGCTCCTTGCACAATTCATTCTTTATCAGTTCATGTCACTCCTGCTACTTTACTTCCTGCAACATACAATTTACACCACGGATTATTTTTCCCCCAAGGTTAAATCTGCTCGAGGCACACACCGGGTCTCCCCATCCTTCTGCATTACCCACCAAGTACACCCTGGTCCTTGGGCAAAGACAATCCCTCAAATGGGTTTGCCTTTTCCCATGGGGGAAGAAATCCACACTTGACTTCTCCAGCCACTTCCCTATGTGTAGTGTAGAGACCTTATCTCCTCCCACAGTGTGTAGGGGTTCTTTTGGGCAAGACCAAGGTGGTTAGCAGATCCCCTAGCATTGACCAGCCAAGTGGTTTCTGCTAAATTTGCATCGTAATGCTTCCATGCCCCATTTATGGGGCTGTTAAAGGGTGAGCCAGTCCTGTGGATCGTTCCTTGGCTCTCCAGTCAACGAATTAGTTCATGGATGGGAGTTAGAGTCTCAGTTGCTTGCAATATTGCTGCCAGTGCACTGTCCTGGTAGCAATTGGCTGCTCTTCAACTTGCAGCAATCCTATCATGAAGGGATCTTCTGAGAGGCCAGGCAGGGTGGATAACTTTGATCTTCTCTGTATTCACAATAGCTACACCAAAAGCCCATTGATACCTCTTTGGATCCTTGAAGTGCCCTCTCCTGAGGTAGTCGATTCCAAGGATCCAAGGGGCCTCTGGGCCAGTCACAATGGGGTGCTTTGCCCACTTGTCCTCATGATCATTCTATTCTAAAACATTGTTCAGTACTTGTTTTGCCTGTTACCTCTTCCAATTACTGTCCTTATCTCAAAATCCTCATGACCCCCCAGCATCTCCACCAAAAAGACTGCAGTGGATTGATGTTGGCTAGATTCCAGGAACACACAAAAGCCGCTCTCTCACTCCCCTCTGCAGCTGGATAGGGGAGAGAAAATATAACAAAGGGTTCATGGGTTGAGATAAGGACCGGGAGAGATCACTCAGCAAATACTGTCATAAGCAAAACAGGCTCAAATTTGAGATCTTAATTGAATTTATTGCTAACAAAATCAGAGCAGGATAATAAGAAGCAAAATAAACCTTAAAAACACCTTTCCCCCCCCTTCCCAGCTCTGCATCCTCCCCCAGCAGTGCAAGGAGACAGGGAATGGGGGTTATGATCAGTTCATCACCTGTCATTTCTGCTGCTGCTCAGGGACAGGAGTCATTCCCCTGTTCCACCGTGGGGTCCCTCCCATGGGAGACAGTTCTCCATTAATTTCTCTGACGTGAATCCATCTCACAAGCAAGAGTCCTCCATGAACTGCTGCAATGTGAGTCCATCCCACAGGCAAAAGTCATCCCCAAACTTCTGCAATGTGGGTCACTTTTCCATGGGGCACAGTCCTTCAAGGACAGGGTGCTCCAGCATGGGGTCCTCTCTCCATGGGCCTCCCACAGGGGTCACAGCCTCCTTTCAGGCATCCATCTGCTTCTAGCAGCTTCTCACAGAAGCCACTCCTACAGCCCACCCGCTACCAAAGCTTGGCCATGCAAACCCAATACAGATGTATTCCTAAAAACAGTTCTAAATATGGGCTCAACACAAGTGTTTCCAGGTTAAAGCCTTGGGTTCACATTACGGCAATGTTCAACTATATTAGCATAAATCTTGTATAGATCTTATATTAAAAACTGTTTTAATACTGAACGAAGACAATGCACAGGGGACAAAGTGTCAATTTTGAAGTAAGATTTAAAATAAAGGTCATGTTACAGGTTGCTAGATTTACATCCAAACTGATCCCATCATTGGAAACATGAGGCAACATTTGGTAAAAAATATCTTCCTTTGAAAACTTCCTGGCATTTTGGAAAAGAAACAGGCCAGTCACATATAATTTGGAGGAGAATGTTCTATATTGGTGTTCCGGTTTGGCCAAATTTAGAAATATATCCTCTGAGAGAAGGCACAACCACCCCTCCCCCACCAGGTTCAGGAAAAAATAAATTTTCCTCGAAGGAAAGTGAAGGAGATAAAACTATTTATTTAACAAACACACGGGAAAGGAAAAAAAAATGCTAAATAATAAAATCTTTCACTGTTGAGGAAAAACCTGGGAAAGTGTTAGAGTCCTCCCTTTGGTCTCCTCGGAGCTGGGGATTGGGCCAGGGCCAGGCCCTCTGTGCCCGGTGGAAAGTCCTCCCGATGTGCTCTGAGGTTGAAAGCAGTCCAGTAGAAAAGGGAGAAAATCTGAAATTCCAGGGAAGGAAAAATTCAACTCTCAATCTCTCTCCGGAGAACAAAGCAGCTGAACCACTGGCCAAAAAAAAACCCAACTCTCCTGGGAGCAGCCAGCCGGGTGCTTCCTCCCTCCCCTGCCGCAGCTGGGAAACAAATTGCTATCTGTGTGTGACCTTGCACAAGCTGCAAACTGCTTTGAGAAAGTTTTGCTCAGGTTTTTTTCCTTCCCCCTCTCAGGCTCAGTTTAGAGGCATAGAAAGGCACAGGAATTAATTTCTGGGCATAGGCAGCGATATGGGATACACATCATAAGGTCACCCCAAGACATTCCACCCCTTATCCCATATTGTTGGCTCAATGC
>NW_008237268.1:39490-39913 GCF_000691975.1 Corvus brachyrhynchos
TGCAAGGAGCTTGTTCTCATTAGAATTGTCATTGTATCTCTCTTTCAGATATTTTCCCACCTCAGCTGGTTTCTGAATTTGTTCAGATGGGAAATCCCAAACTATCGGGTCAGAGAATTTCTTTAGGGTTTGGCAGATGTCCTCCCATTCCCCACACCACTCAGGATTTTCCACCTCTGGGTCAGGTGTTTCATCAGACACCCTGGAAATCTGAGCTCTCATTCCAGACAAGCTGCGAAACATATGGAGGAAGATTACGAGATAAAATACCAGGAAGGTGGTCTCTTTAACATCCAGGGGATACTGAACATTCTCAAAAGATAACCTATCAAATTTAAAGGGAAGGGAAACCCCGTCTCCTCCTCCTCTAACAATCTGAGTGCAATTACTAATAAATTCCCAAAACAGGCTACTGAAGCTAGG
>NW_008237268.1:40641-43057 GCF_000691975.1 Corvus brachyrhynchos
TCGTTTTTTTCCTTCCCCCTCTCAGGCTCAGTTTAGAGGCATAGAAAGGCACAGGAATTAATTTCTGGGCATAGGCAGCGATATGGGATACACATCATAAGGTCACCCCAAGACAATTGGAAATCACGACAATAAAGTTCTAGCAGATGAATTATGAGTTACTTATGTGGAAACCTGTATACTAAAGACCTCTTATAGCCATGATCTTTGGAAGAGTAAGGAGCAGGAGGAAGGAAGGGAAATGGAAGAGGAACAGGAAGACTCTAGGAACAGATATTATCCTCAGAACCAGAAGAAAGCCTAGCAGAAGTAAGAGTTTGACATTTATGTCCACCTGAAACACAGTACTTTGGTGCTTGTTACACATAAGACAACACTGAAGTTTACAATATAAATAGATCACAGCTTTGTTTTCTTTTTTCTTCACTCTCCCCCTCCCTTTCTCTCTGCCAAGTATTAAACATTTCTATTGGGTTTGTGTGGCAAGGTTTTTTAGCAGGGAGGCTACAGGGGTGGCTTCTGTGAGAAGCTGCTGGAAGCTTCCCCTTTGTCCAACCGAGCCCGTGCCAGCCAGCTCCAAGATAAACCCACTGTTGGCCAAGGTCAAGCCAGTCAGCAATGGTAGCAGCACCTCTGTGATAACATATTTAAGAAGGGGGAAGAAATTCTGCACTGGAGCAATTGCAGGAAGAGAAGAGAAGAGAAGAGAAGAGAAGAGAAGAGAAGAGAAGAGAAGAGAAGAGAAGAGAAGAGAAGAGAAGAGAGAAGAGAAGAGAGAAGAGAAGAGAAGGCAACAACTATGCAGACACCAAGGTATCATGGTTTAGGAATAGTATTCCCCAATTTAGTGTTCCCACTGAAACATCCCAGACCATGTGCTGCTCGCTCACTCCCCCATGCCCTCCTCCTTCAGGTGGCTGGAGAGGAAAATGGGAGGCACAAAAAAGTAAAGATCATGGGTTGAGATACGAACAATTTACTGGAAACAGCAATGAAATAAGGAAAACAAACAGTAACAACAATAATAATAACAGAGTGCACAAGAGAGGTAAACAATTCATTCATGATTGCTTACCATGCAGAACCTGGTGCTACCCAACCACATACTCTGACAAACCAGAAAAAAGAAGAGACACCCCCTGCATATGGCATGAGGTGGTATAGAATAACCCCATGGCCCTGGCCACGCCCCTCCTGGCTGCTGCAAAAGTTAACTCTGTCCTGGATGGAACCAGGAAAGAAGGTCAATGTAGAAGGAGGGGCAGGAGGGGATCCAGGTGCTGGAGCTTAGGGCCCCCTGCAGCCTGTGGTGAAGACCATGGTGAGGCAGCTGTGCCCCTGCAGCCCATGGAGGGCCACGAGGAAGCAGAGGAGATGTAGTCCATGGAGGAGCCCCATGCCGAAGCAGGTGGATGCCAAAATAAGGCTGTGACCCCATGGGAAGCCTGTGCTGGAGCAGGGTCCTGGGAGGGACCTGTGGACCCATGGAGAGAGGAGCCCACACTGGAGCAGTTTTGCTGGCAGGACTTGTAACCCCATGGGGGACCCACGCTGGAGCAGGCTGTGCCTGAAGGACTGCACCCTGTAGAAAGGACCTGCTCTGGAGCAGTTTGTGAAGAATCGCAGCCCATGGGAAGTACTCATGTTGGACAAGTTCATGGAGAACTGTCTCACATAGGAGGAGTCCTCTCCCCAAGGAGGAAGGAGCAGCAGAAACATGTGATGAACTGATTGCAATCCTTGTCCATCTGCGCCACTTGGAGGCATAATTTGGGAATGAATTTAAGCCTGGGAAGAAGGAATCGGTGGAGGGAAGGTGTTTTAAGATTTGATTTTATTTTCTCAGTACACTATTCTGATTTAATTCATAATCAATTAATTTCCCCAAGTCAAGACTGTTTTGCCTGTGACAGTAATTGGTGAATGATCTCTCCCTGTCCTTATCTCAACCCATGAGCCTTTTGCTATATTTTGTCTTCTGTCAGTTATGGGGGGGAGGGATAGAGCGGCTTTGGTGAGCACCTGGTATCCAGCCAAGGTCAACCCACCACAACATTAAAAGCTTATCCTTAGTTTTAGCTCCAGAGTGACTGTAAAACCTCTGAAGTCAAATATCTCTTTTGCCATAAGTGCTGAACATAATCCAAAACATGAAATATTGTGAAAATCAGTTCTAGTTGGAATATTTAAAATTTACATTCACCTTTGTGCATCAGAGTCTGCAGAAGCCACTGATAACTATAATTTTCTTCTGAAGTGCATTTGATTTAAGCAGTATTTTTGCCCTGTAGTATTAAGACAAATTATTTGACAAAGATATTTTGAAGCTCTGTCCTCACTGACTGTATTTAAGATAGGCCATTAGATCACTCCGTTCAAGAAGTGTGGGGTATGCCCAGCCCTTGCCCTGGAGGGA
>NW_008237269.1:0-860 GCF_000691975.1 Corvus brachyrhynchos
GGCAGTTTTAAAGATCTCCACTAGAAGCAGGAGGTGCCAGCATCAGAAGCACTTCATAAATTACCCGCGCTGGTGGTATTAATTTCTGAGCCGTTTCGTCTCTTAGACTCACGAAATGGTATAGAATAGAATTAACATTCTCCCAAAAAGATGACAGCTACAAATCTCCGATTACTGCATCTGGAAACTCCCTCTTCACCCAGGACAGCAAATCTCGTATTTCTTTTCTAGATACTAGTAGCTGATGCTTACGAGCTAGGTTTTCAAAGCTATGAATAACATTTGTCTCTGCCTGTGAAGGAACTGCACCCACAATTTGCTTCTTGGTCTAGTTTTGGACAGCTTACCAGAGTTTAGGTGGCTGTTATCGGTCTTTGAAGTCCTGGCCCGCGTCCCGTCCAGCAGTTCACGGCCTCTCCTCCCCACTGTTGGCCGAGGTTAGGAGATCCTGGATTTTCAAAGCCGACCCCGGGGTTTTTCTTCTGTTTCTGGCTGCGCACTGCTGTTCAAAATGTCCTGGCTTGCTTTGCTCCACTGAGACCGAACACAGGGCACCAATTGACACTGACCGTGCCGTAATTATGCCTCTCCTGATGGGAGAGATCTTTTAAAGTCCTTGCCAGGAGTTCAAGAGACAAACGGGACTCTCAGCCTTCGCTGCTTCTAGATAGTTGTTTATTAAGTCTTATCAGAGAAACAGAGTCACTTAACCCGACCCAGACATAGCACAAAGCAGAGAATGCAGGAGAAAGACGAATTATCAAGATTATACAGTCTTTTTAAAGGTAAATCAACCAATGGTTACAAAAAACGTACATTATTTTTATTTTTCTACTAATTATTTAGTAACACAGCCAGGA
>NW_008237270.1:0-515 GCF_000691975.1 Corvus brachyrhynchos
CTCCCATAGCAAGGCCAATTTCCTTGACTTAATCCTAAAGTCGGCCAAACCCGTGTGGACAGTCTGATCAATTCTCGGGTCTCCAAAGTAGTTTTTCGCCCTGTCAGCCATCTCCAATGTTTTATTATAAGCTCTAATGGGCTGTTAGGAGGGATTTTTTCATTCACACCACCATGTTTGCTCACAGACAGGAAAACTCTGCCAGAGGAAAGCTCTTAACTCTGGAATTCAGCCTGCAATCTGGCCTTGGAATTCCGATTTCCCAGGCAGTTTATCTAGGTTACTACACAAACACTTCAAAACAGCACTTTAAAATACTAAAAAGCAACTAGTTTTAGCAAGCAGTAAATGCGCGCGTGAAAATCTGGTCTCAAAACGATTCATGAAAATCTGGTCTCAGAAGGATTCAAACCCACAACTCCCGACGTCCCAACCAACCAACCAACCTCTGAGCCACTCCTGCATCTGCGTAGGGTGCAGTGTCTGGGCTCTTGTGGACTCCACGGAGGGCGTCC
>NW_008237271.1:0-38039 GCF_000691975.1 Corvus brachyrhynchos
TTTGAAAAAAACATCTAAGAAAAAAAAATAAATTCAATGCTATGTAGGTTGCCAGTGGGAAGAATCATACTTCCATAGCATACTTACCAAATAAGCTTTTCCAGCACGGCTACAATAGTTATTATAAGGGCTGTGGACTAATCAAATTGCCCTAGGTAGCAATCAGTTGAACTCTAAAAGCTTTTATGAAACCTTTAATTGCTTGGGCTGTTAAACTGGTTTTGACACTTACAAAACTAAGTTCTCTGAGGTATACTTAAACAAATGGATGGGTGCAGCTTTAATAGAAAAATATACACCAAAGGTAATTTTTTTATTAACCTCCAAAAGAACAATTTCAGTTTATACTGTACTTAAGAAAGACTAAAGAAAGAAAATCTGTTTTCTTTAGACAAAAACAGATCCATTTCTTTCTTTGGGCAGGGGAGAGGAAAGAAGAAATCCATTCTATGACCTTCTCTAGACATAAGTCTAATTATGCCTTCAGCATATCTTGGTATGAAATATGGAACACCATTCTTACTTCCCTCTTTTTTTTGTTTACTCTTGATTTACAAAATATAGAACTGTATTAATATCTACCTTATCTTCATGGGTGAGGGGGTGTATATTTTGTTTGTTTTGGACTCAGAGAGGCTATTGACTTCCCTCAGTCATTCAAGATGGAAACAACTAATTCACACAAGTTGCCTGAAAACACTGAATCTGTTTCAAAGAGAATTTGTAATTTCAAAATAGCAGCACAAATAGCACAGCAGGCAACATAAGACAAACTTAATCACATTGCAATGATGAGACTGAACTAAAACAGAGGCCAGAAGAACCCTGTCCTCAGCCAGAGGGCTCTGAAGCATGTTAACATGAGGCAAACAGGTACAAAAGCAGGATATTGTCCCAAATAATCTGGGACAGCAGTTTTTATAGGGGGACATTGCAAAAGAAGAGGAAAGGGAAAAAAATGTAATTTAACAGCTACAAACTCGGAGGTGCATCTCTCCCATTTAAGAGGCAGACTTACAGGATTGTACAAGATTCCTCTAGAGAGCAGAGGAGAGAGACTGGAGAATCCAGACCTTCACAGTAATACCAGAAACTGCTACTTGATCTACAAATTGGAAGCCAACCCTTGTCTAGGCAAGGTATGCTTTTAAAACCACTCACATTCCATCTTAAATGTAAAAACCAAAAAGGTGCTCAGTGACAGATGCAAGTAATAAACAGAAAAATCACATATTTTGACCTTTATCCCTTTTGGATCAGTGTGCAAATTCTACATCCAACAATATGTGCTGTGTGGATCACCAGAGCATAACAGTGTTCATTTATCCGTTCAGAAGGACACTTAGTGTTCCACTGCATAAGGAAAGAGGTGAACAAAATGCAAGTTACAAAGTGGGGCAGATTAAATCACGTAACATGCCTGTCATGTTATAAGACAGCAAAGCATGAGTGAGATGTGCAAGAATGTAATCTGTATGAAGCATAGTGGTGTTGCAGTAGCCTCAGATTTTCAGAACCAGTGATATACTGGTCATAGGAAGGAGAAATTCCATTCCTTTCCTTCAAGGGTTGTAACAAATTAAAACAAATCCTCACTTCTGGAACATACTGGTAGACCTCAGGTTTTTTATAGTTATCTGCTTGTCATGTACTGCAATTGCAAACTACAGTTGTTCTACAAGAATTAAAATAATAAATACATTTTTGAGACAATGTCATGGCAACTTGGATGTCTGTAGGCAAAGCAATTTCCCGATGCAAACTCCAGCAAAACACATTTTCAGTAAATTGATTGTGATTACTCCTGAAGGGAAAACCATAAAAAGTAATTATAATGTGTATTAGATATTAGGGCAAGTTGGATTGCTTTATAGATTAAGCCAGGTAGTAACTTTAATGAAATTTGCATGTGTAACTTAAGAAGAAACCCACAGGTTAAAACGGATATTGTCATAATTTTCTCCAAAGCAATTTTGTAACTCAACTATTTCTGTTACAAAGGAATGCCATCCGAGTGGCAATGGCATAAATTTCCAACTTGGAACAAAACCAGCAGCAATGAATATACTTTGTCCATTAAAGTACAGTGTTAAAATAGCAGCACTCTTCAAAAAAACAAGCACCATTCACCATTTCAATAAGTACCACCAGTCAACTCTGCTCCAGTCAAGCACTTTGGGAAAATGTCCACTGGAACAAAACCAGGACTATTTGATTCACGTCTTTAGAATTGTTCCGAGTCAAGAAAACTGGCACTCAAGGATAAAACCTAAACATTTCAACAGCTACTGTACTTAAAATTTGAGGTTTTCCAATAATTCCGATATTTATGTAAACTTAACTCAAAGGCAGGTATGTTCTACTGACTACTTTGTTGAGAAACTCAGCACAGAAAGTCAGGAGACTTGGCACAAGATATGCAAAGTCCATGAAAGGAATATTTTCGAAGACTAAGTCAAACACTTGTCATTCTTCTAAACTTTGAATACCGTTTCCAAAACAGTCAGTGAAGTGGCAGAAGCTTCATCATCATTTATTAGCTCTGTAAAATATATATAGAATCAAAGAATCATCAAATATGCTAAGTTGGAAGGGACCCACAAGGATCATCAAGTTCAACTCCTGGCCCTGCACAAGACAGCCATGACAATCTTCCCATATACCTGAGAGCGTTGTCCAAACAGGTCTTTAACTCTGTCAGGCTGGTGCTGTGACCACTTCCCTGGCGGGCCTGTTCCAGTGCTCAGCCACCTTCTGGGTGAAAAACTTTTTCCTAAGGTCCAACCTAAACCTCCATAAAGACCATAAAAAGAGCCTGTATTTAGAGTTACCCTAGTTTGCTAAAACACTCAAGCCTAAGTCCTACTGGCTTTGTAGAGAATTTGGCATAACTTAACCAGTTTGCTGAATATTTTCAGTCTTCTAAACTGGGACAGACTCCACTCTCACTTGGTTTTATTTTTTTAACATGGCTTGTTTCATTATAAAACTTTATGAAGAACATTAAGAGACACTGCAGAAGGAGAGGCAAGAGTAACAATTGAGTTTTCTCTGAAAATCTGCTCTTAAAACTTCCACTGGTCTTGAGCAAGCCTGGGCTCTTCTCAGCCCCTTTGCAAAACCAGACCCAAACTCTTCTCCTAAGATCCTGAAACTCTCCCAGAGCTGAGAGAAGGATGATGATGCAGGAGGGGTGGAGAAGGAATGAAGATGGAATGGAAAAAGGATGTCCTGGGTGGCACAGCTGATGCCCCTGGCCCCAGCCCTGGAGCTCCAGCCCCCTGGGATTGTCCCATGCCAGGACTTGCTCCCTGGGGCAGCACTGTTCCACGGTGCAGGGGGAATGGGGAGGCCACATCAGCAATGCACCTGGTGATACCGCCCTGACCCGATCGGAATGCAGGGCACCAGGATGGAACCAGTTTCAGCTCATGGATATCCTCAGAGAGTTAAAATTCCCAGGCATTCCTGCTAGTATCAACTATTCCTATTCAGCATCCATGGGTGTTTTCAGTAACTTGGATTGAACAAAATACATTAATGTGAATTATAATCAACTGAAAAACTGAACTGTATAAATTGAATCCACAACCAAGCCTGCTCCTCGGCGCATCCCCGAATGAAACAAACATTTGGAAGATAGGGAAGGGAAAAGGAAGACTGATTTTTCTGGGATTGCTGAAAACCATTGACATACACTATTAACAAGAACAATTTTTTTTTTTTAATCTGAGATACTTGAGGGTTTTTTACTATTAAATAGGCCTTAAACTTGTTCAGGCAACTTCTCGTAGTTACAGGTTTGGTTTGCACTATTATTGAGAAAGAACTGGGGTTTTTAGCTCCTTTCAAGGCAGCTTAAATGTGGCAGTGCAATATTGTGTCTCAACCTATGCAACCAGGCACTATATTGTATTTTTAGGTCTTCTTTACCCAACGTGCTTTCCCTGTTTCCATGAAAGAGCTTCTCTGGCATTGAAAAATACTCTGGTGAAAAGCAGATGCAAAGCTAGTAAGTGTTCAGACTTGAGTCATCACTCAACCTACTTTTCTGATTGACAATTTAGGATCCAAAAATTTGTCTTACACTTCACGGTCTACTTTCAGTACAGGGTATGTGGTTTATCTGCCTGGCAAGCACATTTCAGGGAGGGAAATTACCTAAGCAAGACTATACCAATGCACAGTATGAAATGCATAAACAAATCTCCATAAAATGAGACATCAAATGTGTGACAGGTATAAGTTCTGTCACTTAAAGAGTGACTTGAAAATGCTCTGGCACTGGCAATGAGGATGATAAAAAATTCCACAGTAAACAGAAAATCAAATTGTATCCTCTATCTTATATCATTAATATTTTAAATTAACACTCTGTGGTGAATGTGTGTTACATATTATTGAAAAGGAAAAGAATCGCTCAAAGAAATGAAGCTTTATTTTTTCTTCTTTCTGGTTTGAAATGACTGTTAACCTGGAATGATATTTATCCCATATTTTTCAATTTTCTGTTTTCTAGAAAAATCTGTAGGATTATATTTCTAAAATACCAGCCAAATGTAAACACTTAAATTCCTTGGACCAACAAGCCTTTCTAATGGATATAGTATCTATTCTTTATAGTATTTTTAAGTATTTATTAAAATGTGTAAGAAATATGGACTTAGCCCTGTAAAAATACATTATCTGGAATTAATACAAAAACTGTCTTTCACTCCTGTTTAACATTTAAGGAATAAGGCACCATACAACAGCAATTCAGAGAGGTGGCTTTCTACAAAAGCAAGTAGAATTTATCAGTGCAGGGGAATGATTAACACTAAGGATAGAAAACAGGGCATGGGAGTGCTGGGTGTGCAGAATGGGGGTGGAAGAATAAAAACACACTGCAGAGAGAAAATGAGAGTTTTACTTTCCAGTTCATTGCTTTTTTACCTAAAGTGGACATTTTTTATTCTGTGACATATTTTCCTCCTAAAAGCCAGTGAAGAAGCTGCCTTACACAACATCCACGGAAATCCTTCTTGTAAAAAGCCTCAGGAATACAACATAATCTTTACAAGTTCTCCTCTTCAAGTAAGAGAGCAATGGCAACCTGACAGAACTCACAGAACAATGATTCCCCTGAGAGCATAAGTCTTATTTGCACATATTCCTGAGAATTTGTCAACATTTCCCAATGGCACACTGCCACATGTATATAAAAAAAAACCCCTATTACTGGGACAACATCACAGACTCAGAAGAAACCACCTGTTTTCCTTGGTATTTCCATATACACAGCTTAGAATTCCACAGTCTCTTTATACTATTTTATCTTTACATGTCTAAAATAACTGCGGGGGTGTTTGTTTCCCAGCCTAGAAGGTTTATTACCCAAATCTTTCAAATTACATACAGTCATATGTATCAAAATTCCCATTAATGCTTTACTGGTAAGTATTTCTGTAAGGTTTTGAGTTTGTAGTCTTTCATACTGAAAGATTGGAAAAAAAACTTCAACAATGCAAGCTGCTTTCATTTACTTTCAAATGAATCTACACTCTCAACTACTTCTTGTCTCACTACAATTACTCTCAAAATGAAATAAGGAGAAAAAAGGTCTTTTAACTGACTGCTCTTCCCTGTGAGTTCAAACTGCATTCTCAGCAGGTTACCTCACCTTCACCCTCCTTTATAAAAGAGAATTTTCCTGTATCCTCACATCTTTGAATAGCCTTCATAATGGAAAACTGATTGATTTTCTGTTTCCACTATAATTCTATTTCAGAAGTCAGACTCTCAGTAATGACTTAACTTTCTTGTCATGTATAATTTTCTGTAAAGCAACTGTTTGCAGATCTTTCTTCACCACAAGATATTATTGGTTTTCATAGCTCGTTGCAGATAGGAGCATTACAGTATAATGCTACTGCATTTTATGAACACAGACCACTGAATTCAGCTAACACAAATGCTGAATAAAAATTCACTGTTTCTTCCTGCATGAAGTCTATTCTATAGAAAATGGAAGAAATGTCTACCCTGCTCATCACACAATTATAGGCATTGATAATGAAATAGTCAAACGTGTAAACAAGATCAATCTGAAACCATTTCCTTTTTCAGAAAAAATCCTCTTGACAGTTTTGTAACTACCCTTTCTCATTTTAGGTTTCCCAAAACTCTCAGAATGACAGCCACTGAAGTAATTTTCCACTATCAGTACTTAAGAGAACAATTCTACATGGATCCTGGTTTCCATGGATGTTTTGTAACTAGATTTTTCATTTACAATGCCCTCTTACAGCTGGGTCTTAGGGGGAAAAAAAAGATATGTTATCTGTCCAGCTGTGTATTTTCATGAAGTAACAGGGACCTGACTATTCAAATTCTACACCTATGTCAATTTGGCTTGAAACTGGTCAAACGCCAAAGAAGCTTTAGCAGAGAGATGAAAAATGTAAGAGAGAAAACTTACAGATACCTTGTTACCTCAGAAATCAGGCTAAAAAACAGAATTAAGGTCTGTCTACAACAGCATTTTATGAAGCAGTCAAGTCAACAACAGGACCTTGAAACAATACTGCTGTTCAAAATCATGAACAATAATTACAGATCTAATCCCTGCTGTCAAAAGAACATGACCATACTGAATGTTTAACCAACGAAAGAGAGATCCTCAGGTAGACAAAAACAGATTTACTACATAGTGGGGGGTGAATTCCATGCAGTTGGATGGAGATTGTAAAAAGCACATGTAGTGGGTTGAACCCGAGTTGATGGACAGACTTTTAGACCCAACGCTTCTTGTAATTTACATATTTACATATTCACAGACAACAGATCAAGGCTTTTGCAGAAACGCATGTTACTCAGGCATTTCAGAAAATGCACATGCTTACTGTAAATTCAAGTATCTTCACCAGCCTTCAAAATACTGATTTCTTTTTCTCTAATTCCTTCCTAAGAAAAAAATGTTGCAAGAGGTGAAGCATGATCCAAACACAGTATCTGATCTTGTGGCCTACAAACCCAGATCAATATGACAAATCAGGGATCGTACATTTCAAAACCAAAAAGGTCCATTGAACTGCAGTGTTAAGGTCAGTCCATTTCAGGAGAAACAAACAAAACAAAATCCAATTTAGTATAAATTTCTCCTCCCAACTTTTTTATCTGTTTAACAGTCTCTGTACAAAAGTCTTATTCCTCTTAAAACAGAACAAAAAATCAAACTAAAAGGTAATTCCATAAAACGAGTGCAATCACCTCTTGTCACATACACTCTTCCAGTCATGGTTTTTTGTCTGGTTCTACTCAGAGAACACTCTCCCAATTTCACACACTAAAGTGCTGGAACTGATGAACACAGAGACAAAAGCAAGAGGTTCCTTCCTTTCTCAACTAAAGCCCATCTTCTTAACATCTCCAAATCCCATTTTGCGTACATAACACAAAATAATACCTTATTTTTAATATGTCAGAGAATCATCATCCCAAGAAATACAAATTATAAAAGAATGAGCAAATGAACAAGGAGATTGGAACAGTCTGAATATTCCAAGATAACTGCTTTAGCAAACCTGGGCTGGACGTTAGGGAGAACTTTCTAAAGCTGTAAGTAGTCTGGGAGCACACTTCTGACATCCATTAATTTGTAGATTTTAAGGGCTTGTTAGATAAACTTCTGCTAAAAGTAATGTAGTTATAGGATTTTTTGACTTTTTTTTTTATTTTCACCTTCCAGTACTATGCTATTCTGAATAGTAGCTTAAATTCAGAAGTAAAAACCTGCAACCCCACTTGTGCACTGTCTTTGGTGCACTTATTTCATGATAGGAATGGTGACACTCAGATGCCTTCAGAGCATAAGGGCTATCTGTCCCTTGTCCACAGAAAAGATCACAATTTAAAATAAACAAACACCTCTGCTGAAAAACACAAGCCACATTACTGACTGTTTTCAAATTTTCTCAATGGCAAAAATCTCTTTACCAAATTCTCATGTAGGAAAGATTAAGATAGGTATTTTAAAACCAACAAAACCTAGACAGCTTGACAAGCAAGAAAATTGTAACTGAGAGCTACAGATTCACAACACTAAAGCCCTGGGAGTGGTTCCTTCATACACTCCAAGTGCTTCATATCACTAGGGGACTGTGAATTATAACAGACTGACAAGTGAAAACTTGCTATATTTTTATCAGGAAGCAGAATGGTATATCTGTACCTAATGAATTTTTAGCAGAACATTAGGGGCTGGCACTCTTCTTTAATACACATATCCCATCCCAGCTGTTGCCTTTGCAGTCCTTGCTCTCTAAAGAGGGAGAAGCACAAGATCTGTTCTTGCCATGGAGTAGCCTACACAGTTTTCATGAAGCCAAACTAATTACCTGTGGCCCATCTGGTTTAAACCAGTAACAGAAGTCAAGAAGGGGAAACATGCCAACCAATATATGTCCTGAAAAGAAAGCATGAAATCTCAGCAGACGGCTAGGGACAACTCAGCCTGAAAACTGCTCTGTCCTCAGAGCTGAGGCATGATGGCAGACCAGCCACTCACAAATTCTTAAGTTACTTGAAAAATACCTTGTATCTGAAACTCTTAAGTCAACATAAGAAATACACGTTTCTTATGTGCATGACAAAACCAGACAATATGACTACCAAAGAAGAAAAAATTCATTTTGATACTTATTGTATTTACAAGTTCCATTTTTGGGAAGGTCAACTGCTCTCCTTTAATGCTGTTTCTGTTATGTTGCTTCAGCCTCTTCATAGGAGCCATTTAAGAAGGACTATGCAAAAAAGAACATCCACTGTGTCACCATTTGCTTCTCCTAATTTCCAAACTATTTCAGTGCCTTTCATGCCAGGGCTTAGTGCCCAGGCAAGCCATGCTCCAATAGCAGAACATCATGCAAAACAAACTTGTACTCTGGAGCATACGAGCCTAATTTAAAAACTCTAACACACCAAATGTAGCCTTAATTCCTTCTTGCATAAAATGCTCACCATTTTTCTTCTCTTTGTTTTTGGAAAGTTTTCCAACTTAATACTGAAACTTATGCTCTGCACCAGTTGGCTCAGAATTGGTGGAGCTACAAATGATAGATATGTGGAGGATTACATTGATACAAGTCAAATCCTTCTCTTTGACTGCTGTTAGCTAACCTGCACATAATTTTAATGATCCTCCCTAGTGGGAATTCAAAATGCGTACACTTGCTTCAGAATGTGTCAGTACAGTCAGACCTTTGTTGCATTGATTTTATACAGTAAGGTATAGTCTTTAAAAGAGCCAATTCTAAAAATAAATTTGTTCCTCTTGAGTCCTTTCTGAATCTATGCAAAATGCATGGAACCTCTCATGGCTGCAGGCAGAGCTATGCAGTACTTACCTGGCAGCCCACCAAACAGCAGCAAAACCAGGGAAGTCATCAGCAAGGGAAACAGATGTAGTTTAGAGTCATTAACAAGCATCCAGATTTACTTTAGCTAACACAATTCAATTCAAAAAGAGATGTGGCTGACAGACCTATACTTTGGGCCTTTATACAGGGAAAAAACATGAGCCCAGTAGCCTGACTCTGAGTATGATTTAATAGTATTACTGTAATTTGAAGACATTATTAAACTTTCTCCAGTAACTGCTACTCAGAAGTAGTCAGTAATAATTTCCTACTGAGTTTTCTGTTCCCTTCAGTATAAACTGATATATCAAGCTATATCTTGTGATCCAAATCAAACATATTATACAAGTTCTCTAACATGCAATAAAAATGATTATGCCAGTCAGTTAGCCTAGACAGCCTTCTTAAGAGTCATTTCTATGTTTTCTTGAGTGCTGAATTTTATGCACAGGGCCCAATTACAAATTACTTTCCATGTTCCTGACAGTCCCTTTTCTTTTAGGATACTCACAGGGAGATTGACAATTATGGAAACAATGGGGGACAAAGTGTTATTACCAACTAGGCACAACAAATATGAAACTGTACATAGTTAGCTTTCAGATTTTCCCTCCCAAGTCCCATTTTCTGTATATTGATTGTCCAAAGAGATTGTCTTCCAGCATCAAATATCCTTATCAGCAACAGTGAGCATGCAGAGCATATTTGGTATATACTTACTAACTCTACAGTAAATAAACACTTACCATTTTCAAAATGCTTTTCTGTGACCTCATTTGTCAAATTGGAAGGAAAAGCAAGAAAGATTATACATGTGGAAAGCTCAGAAAAATTCAGCAACAGTATTAGTGATTCCAACAAAATAAGATTATTATGAGCATGTTTCTCATGAATATTTTAACGCTTCATAATTTTAGGTGTATATATCTGTAAAGCAGAATCCTACTTAATAAACAGTTGTCTACAAAGTCGGTTTCCTAATATACCATTATTTGACATAATCTGATAATTGGAAACTTCATCTGAAACAAGCAATAGGTTTCCTGCTGGTTTGATCCCTGTTATTATTTACTTACCAAAATTTTGAGGCTCTACATTCTGCCCTACATAGTCCTGCCTGAGAATGATGCTAAAAGTAAGTGATGGTTTCCATTTCACTCCAAAACAGACACATGTTAGAAGCCACGTATAATTTCATTGAATTTGTTTACCATACATTATCATAAAAATTACCCTGCTGTTTACTTGCATATTCTACATCAGAATTTCTACTTGCTACAAATATTTCTAAGAAAAACTGTGTGTATATATACACTGGAATAGTAAACTAACAAACATATCATTCTGTATACACAAAGTTATGGCAAGGCAATTGAATCTGCAGCAACTTCTAAAGATGACAGATTACTGATATAAAAAAAAAAATATAATTACAAGTATCTGTTCATAATCAGTTTCTAAAAGACCGAAACACCTATTTCCATTATCACATTTACAAAACGCTGGTCAATTGTGGCATCCATTAGGCTGAGCAAGTGTGAGGTCAATGAGCAGTTATTCATTGTGTACTCTTCCTACTTTTCAGTCAAATATGGATGTATATTTACACAAAAGGCAGAAAAGAGCACGACAGCACAAAGTAAGAGGAGGGACGAGATGTCAACCCTCCTGCCAGTCTTTCTCAAGAGGCAGAGTAGCAAAACTAAGCTGATATTGACTGCTACTGGATAGCAGTAATGAAGATTGCATAGATTCTGGTAATTTTCATTGCACAGCAGCTCTAGAAAGAAAAAGCTGAAGATAATTAGGACAGTACTTCACATCCACAATGTTTTTGCAACAAGAATAAAGAATGAACTGAGTAGCTAAAATGTTAATTTTGAAGAAGTGGCAGTTTAGTGGTGGAAAATACTGACAATACATACCTAGAGAAGTTTTAAGTAACAGGAAGAGAAGCTGTATATTTTTTTTCCCTCACATATGCAAATATGAAATCCAAAGCTAGGGATTGTTTGCTGTATTTTGATGGGACAAGAACATACATTATGTTCAAATACTTGAAGAGAGAAAGTGATTTGGGTTCCTGCAGCTTAAAATGAAAGCAGCTGCACTACAGCTGTGCATCTCAAGAAGTCAATAAAGACAGACAAATTTTTCTAGAAGCTGTGAGGTTAAGTGTGCCTTTTATCAGGGAGAAACATGTTTGGTTTTAATTTAAATACTGCTTTGATATATGCTATCAGAAACTAGCCAGGAGATAACAAATTACTCTAGCTAAACTGTATGCAATTTACCAATAGTAGCACTTCTTGAGAATGTCAGGAGGACAGCGATAGCTCCAATGGTTTGTTTACAATGTGTTTCACTCTTAGCATTAATCCCAACCACCATGTCCCACAAGGTTAAATGAAACCATCCTGCTTACTGACCTCTGCTTTGTACTGGCAGGCATGCTATTAAAACACAGCAAAGAACGGCAGCTATTTTGCATACATTTACTCAAATCAAGGATCAAGGCTTAACACATCTAGTTATTATTATGCTAGACTTGATAAAATTGCTGAAGTATAAAGCTACTTTGTGCTACCTGAGGCTTCTTACACGACTGAAACAATCTTTCTCTAACACTGTCTTCCGTGCATTTTAATTATGAGGGATACATACAAAGCTCCAAAGTTTTAGAGATTTTTCAGCAGATTTTTGATATTTTTTCTCAGAAATGCAGCAGTAGCTACATCTGTAATTCTAAAACTCTTAATAGTGACAAAATAAAGGGGACATGACAGAGGAGATGCAACTGCTGCAACAGGCAGGAACTTGTCACCATTGCCCCCTATCCCTTAAGTCACGCGTTCAGTCAGGTGGAAAGATGACAGGGAGTCTTCTGTGTCATGTGCCCTGTTTGCCTAACAGGCCTCTCCCAGGGAAGGTAGGGTGCGATTCCTGTAATCTGTTTCTCTCTTGGACTCCTGGATACTCCTCAACCTAGTCACCTCCTCGTGGAGTTCCATGAGGTCTTTCCAGTCCAGGAAACTCCCTGGGCAGCATGCTAGAGTGCTCCACCACAGATCATGCTGACAGTGCAGCCTCTCACCTCAGCATCTGAGTTTACTTATTTACTTCACAGTTTACTTTCTCTCATTTATGGATTCTGCACAACATCAAGAGATAAAGAATTATCTGTTATTCAAGGAGCGGCTACTGCCTTGTAGCCTGAAGACTGGTGTGTTAAAAGGATATCCATCACACAGGACAAATTGCCTGGTGTATATCCTAACCATCAAAACGTTAATAAAGAGTAGAGTATCATATTATGAAATGACACAGCCAATGCCACTTTTATTTCTACTTTGTCCAAAGAATTATACTTCAGGGGACAATAAAAGTCCAAGGAAAGTGACCACTAACAGCCTAAATACAGAGTTATTTAACACTCTGTTTAACAAAACTAACAGCTTTTAACGAGTGTATACTGAGACTTAACATATTTATATCATATGTCTAAAGCCTGTAATAAACTACAAATGCCAGGAAGGCAATGGTTGTGCAACCACAGATAGATTGAGAACCCCTGTGAAGACAACACCATACCTACAGCTTCCAAGAACTTTTTGTCTTTGCTCTTTCTCAGGGCAGCAAGAAACAGGAACATTACTGGTGCTCCTTTCCATGATAGCTTATGCAAATAAACTTAATTTTCTCTACTTGTTGCTTTATTTAGAGTAACTGGGACATACAATGGATAAAATGGTTGCTGAACCTGGACAAAACATGCGATAATCTAGTCAGATGAATTCAATTTACTTGCAGATAGAAAAGAGTTACTATACAAAGTCTCATTTTTTGCTTTGAAAATGTATCCCCCATATTATAAAGCATTTAAGTACAGAGAAACAAAATAACCAACCCAATGCCTATGATTTAAGAGAACAGGTGCAACCAAATTTCAAAATCCATCTGCCATATTTATTCTTTTCCCCCTAACATAGCTATGCACGTGCATATTTAGGCATAGAGATAGTTCACTCCAGCACAGCTATCCTTTTTGGAAAGAGGCTTGTGAAATCAGTATAAAAACATCCACATAGCTTTCCCCAGTGTAATTTCTGCAGCACAATAAAACACTGAAGTGCATATATTTAAGGCAGGAATTTAATCAAGCCCGGGATTAGTAGGACCAATGGAGTTACTCACCATCAGCAATGGACAGAATATGCCTGGCTACCCACTGACCTTTTAGAAATGGTACTCACAGTTTACATATGCATCAATGTCTATGCATGTCAAAAGCAGTAAAATTCTAACTTTTTGAGACAATCTGTTGGAAGACAGGGTGGAAGTCTCCAACAAACCACCTGCTCTAGCAACCACTGCAATCCTTGCACGTCTCTTCAGACATCTGCAACTGCAAGACTCCAATCACAAGGGAGAATTACACACACACTTTGTAAAGAATAGCTTTGACTCCTGCTGTTCCTCTCTCTTGTAAATCACTTATATTTGCAGGAAAATCATGCAATTTCTGGACATCAGGTGGATGAAAACACTATTTCAATCTCTGTTTTCCACCATGGGAGCTCTACATGCATTCTCTGTGACAGTAAAGCTTTCTAGAGAGATTCCTGCCTCCTAATCAGCATCCAAACACATTCCCAACCCTTGATTACTCTTGATTATGCCAGCACAACTGCCTCTGGTTAATGTAGTGAAAAGCTATAAAATGTCTGAATTAAAAAACAATACAAAACAAAGAGAGTGAAGTTTTCTTTTAGTCCAAAACATTTTACAAGCAAGCCAAAATCCAAAGGCGCCACTGGAACCTTTAGTTACCAAATCAAGGTTTAGTAGAGGATCAGTCTCACTTAGTTTTTGTTGCAAAAGTTGAACTTGCGAAGTTAAACAGATGACCCAACATGCTTTCTTCCTGCATCCCACACTCGATGTCATGTGCAGTGCTGCATTTTCCAGACAGATTTTCCCTCAGCAAACTAGTATTTTTAGCTCTTAAGCGTCTCCTTTCAGATAGCATTTGCTGACAGACCACTTTGATCTTAATGCATATCAAAAGAGTCTAAATTACAAATTCCTAAATAAACTGCTTACGTTTGACTATTCTCTCTTTAAATTTTAATCAGGGTAGAACACAGAAGGGACAATGTTTCAACTCCTAGCCTTTTTTCCATGCCTTTTGCTGTATTTTTGATTAACAATCTACAGTGATTCCAAAAACTTAAGAATGTAAGATGCGTTAAAGCACACTTTCAACCACGCATAAGTGTTAAAACCCAAAGTGAATTTCAAGACACAAGATATTTAATACACAGTAGGAGGCACTTTTCAGTTCAAGCCTGGCATCCTATAGATCAAATATTTTCAAGTACAACTGCTATCCAAAAAGTCAAGTAAGGTAGAAAGTTTCAGGATTCTGATTATTGATATCATTGAATCCAATGTATTTCTAAGTTTTAAAGTATGCATTGACATTGTGAATATTTTAAAATGTTTCTGTAAGTTATGAATGTATTTGCAACAACCCGTTTACTCAAAAACTTAAAGTGTTTTCTCTAGTTAATGCAATAAGAATACATACATGGAAGACACAGACAGGTGGCTTATGTAAGATTACTGATTGAAAAGAACATGACTCATGAATTCTCTGGGGCAATGAAGTTTTACGGATATATCCCAAAAACTTTAGGAAAGCATAAGATATATATAATTGGTTTAGAGGAGTGAGACTTTGAGATTTTTATATAAACTACAGTTGTTATTTCTCACAGCTCCTCTACAAACAGGCCACTTAGGGACAGGCATGTAAAACTTATTTCAGGTTAAAAACTGCACTTTAGATAGGCATCTCTTCCCAGCTCCAATAGGGCATCCCTAAATCCCAGATCAGAAAAGTTTCAGAACTGTGACCTCACTATTGTGTCAATATGCAGGACAGCAGGAGGCAGCAGTGACAACACAAGATCCAAACCTCAGTGTGGTGTTCAAGAAACAGCCCTGATCGATAGTTACCTTAAAAATGCAAATTCTCATCCAGGCAAAACATGTTTAAGAATCCAGAGGTTTTAAAGCGGCTCCAACTCATGTTTAGGGATTTAGAAAAAATAGACCGTAGAGTCCCACGTGACTTACAGAAACAAAACAGATTTAGGTCCCTCTGGCTGGCCTTGGTAACGTCAGTAGGTATCACAAGGAACAGGAATGCTGAGGTTTGCACTATTCTCCACTTTCTCCCTACCACCAAAAGTGCAAATGGACTTCAAATGCGAACCCTGTTTATAGCAACTACTCAAATTCTACCAGAGCATGCATTAGCATTTTAAAAAGCACCTGTGCGATGCAGTGACTGATAAGGCATTTTAGAAATATGTTTTAAAATGTTCTCCTTTGCTTTACCTGTAATAGACTAAAATTAATAGCAACAGAAAATTACTTTTAAAAGTAACTATCAGTTGGGATGAAATGTAGGACATAAGAGGGCAGCATGAAAGATTGGAATAAATGACAGAGAGGAGATAAGACATAATAACTTCTCATTATTTTTGATTTAACCAAATCAGAAGAAACTCAAAGTACTTGTTAACACTGCTGAAAATTCATGTGATGCAAAGGCCCACAATTTCCCAGAGAAATCTGCAAGAAATTAGAGGAATAATGATCCAGAACCAAGGTAAAAGCAAAGGTGCTTGAGGAATAGGAAGGAATCTCCTCAAAATGCAGCTAGGCCTTCAGTCCTTTAAGTAAAGGGCTCTGCACAGCTATTATTTTACAAAACTCTCTACTTTACCAATTTACATGGAATTCATTGGGATTTTTTGCCACAGTCTTCAACACATTGTTTCTCTCTCTCCGCCTATCAAAATTTGATGGCCAGCCCCACACAGAAGCAAAGTGAGTTTTGCATTAAACTAGCTACTTCTTATAAGGATATAAATCAGTTACAGCATGCAACAGAGGAAAATATAAAGAGACAATAAATATCCTCAAGTACATAGTTTTACAAAAAATAAACTGAAATCAGATTTCAGGCAGCTATTGAAGAACAAAATTAGGTAGATATTGTTCCGGGCTTACAGTCTTAAGGTGGTAGGAAGTATGTATATTCAGGAATTGGTTTGGATGGGGTTACATTACCAACCTACAGAAGAGGTGACACCACCGTTATAAGGCAGATGCTAACTGATCTCAGCACACAGACACCCTTTTAGTCACCTACTACAGGATCCCTGAATCTTTTCAGCCAGATGCATTTAAGTCTGCACAGATAGCTGTAGGCAGAAATGCTTTATTTCCACTCGCATGCTATAGGACCTCCTCATAAAACTCAACAAAAACTTGAGGTCATTGCAGAGGAAAGTCCAGACACAGAACCAACATTTACCAGACTGCTCAGGCATTCAATTTTCTTAGCCTTTTTGGCACTTTGAAAATGAATGTACACTGAAAGATGTGACAGCCTACAAGAAATTTAGGAGGCTGTACAACGCTATCCTGAAACTGTGCTGTTAAACTGTCATAATCTGTATTGGCTGTGAGCCTATCCATACTGTGATACAGCCCAAGGTGAGAAAAATAAGAAACTGTCATACTTTTCTTTAGCTGTCTACTGATTCTCATTTGAAAAAGTACCTAACTGTTGAGCTTTTGATGGGATACTCTTCCTTCTCGGACCAGGGTAAAAGAGCAGAGGAGGCTGCTGTTCTGCTAAGTTCTTTATTTCATGGTCTCATAGCTTTCTTGAAGGCAGAGCTCAAGGGGGTTACATGATAAAGCCAAGCAGCAACAGCAAACAGCAGGCAGAAAACAGCTTCTTCTTCTAATTCTAGTTTCTTCTAATTATTTTTTCTTACAGAAGTGTGGATTATATTTGTTAATTGACCAATAAGACTAACACACTATTCTAGTTTTCCTTTTCTTAACCTATCCTGGTCTAATTCTAACAGTCGTAAGTCTTATACAAGTATTACATAGGTATTACACAGATTTGTGTATACAGTTTCTATCAGCTCTTATTGTTTATGTGAACACTCTAAAAAATGTGAACAGTATAGTTCTAGCTATATTTTGTCTATAGTAAAAAATTCTGTGAAAAGGTAACACTGCTGCAGTAAGAACTGTGTTTTAAGGTCTCTGATGCAGCTTTTTAATGTTTAAGGCACTAAGCATATATACCTACTAAAAGTTAAAAATCTATATTTCTATTTCACTTTGGTGTGACTTCATGTATCTCAGCTTATCCAAAGGTTTTAATTCAACCCCTGTGCTTTGGCTTTCCTCTGGGCCTGAGTCCAGAGAAGCTTTCACTCCAACACCTAACAGTGCTTCTCTGTTTGACTTACATTACTGAATTTTCATATGCAGGCATAAGGTTGCTGAACAGCTTAAAGGAAAAAAGGAAACTTGGGGGGGGGGAAAAATAATCTTGCATTGTCAACTATGCAATTGGCAGCCAACTGTGCACTTGCAGCCAGGAAAGCCACCCACATCGTGGGCTGCAGCAAGGGAAGTGTGGCCAGCAGGTCAAGGGAGGGGATTCTGCCCCTCCACTCTGCTCTCATGACACCCCACCTGGAGTGTGGGGGAGAACAAGGTCCAGCATAGTACCTCTCCTTGTTGCTCCTCTATCACATCAAAAATTAAGAGGTATATCTGAATGCACATAGTTACCAAGACTATTCAGCACAACATGCATGGAGAAAGGACTACCAATCAAACTCAAATAATTTCTTATTCTTTTCAACTGCACAGCTTTAAACAAAGCTTTGAACTTACTGTTTATCAGACAAGAAAGCCTTTCTCATCTGGAACCTGCCCTCTAAATAGGAATACTCACCCTGCTGCAACTGCAGGAGGGATGACCAGTATGAGTTTAAGTTGTGCTTCATGCAGAGCTTCAGAAAGGTGAGTGAGCAAGTGAATCAACTCCCTGAAATATAAATATACTGTTAGAGGGAAAGGCAGGAAAACTGCTGCTATATATTGACAAGAACAAGTAACAGTAGTAATAATTTAAAAGATGCAGCTGGCAAGAGAGACAAACACAATTTGCTGCAAATGATCCTAGCAGAAAACAACAATTAGGAATTCTTCTTTAAGGATTATGAACACTGCACTGCTCGGGACAGTCTTAGTTTTATTGGAACTTGTGATCACCTTGGGGTTTTAAGTTTTTCTTAGTTTTATTTTAATCTAACTATGCATTGTTAGCACATAAAACAAGCCAGTATATCTTATCAGAGCAGGTCACCTCTTGAGGTCATTTTTGGTGAAAAGAATTAGATCAATAGAAGAACCAAAAGCTGTTCTGAAGAGGCAGCTGCTCAAGAGATTAAAGTTGTCACAGTGTTGCTACACACAAGAATTTGTGAAGATGATTTCACAGCAAAACATGCAATCTTCAAGGGATAGTTCTGAGGCCTGTGTTTAGAAACATTTTTTCTGCTGTTTTTTTCCCTGTATAAATAATCCTTTTGTTTCTCAATACCTACAAAATACATGTTTGACAATGTCGTATCTGGAAATAGCATCTCTGTATGCATCATTTAAATAAAGACTTCCACAAAAGCTGATTTTCATATCCGTATTCTAGGTATTTCAATAGGAAAATAAACTTAAAGATTCTTATGCAAACTCTTTTTAGCACTCCTGACTGGAAGGGCGATGTTAACAGAAAACCCTTCAGTCTGCAGAACCAAAGTTTAATGTCATCTTAAGAGGAATTCAATATTACCTTAAATTTGCACTACAAACATGGCCCTTCTGAGTGCCTTTCTTAAGTCATTTGATTTTTCAGAACAAAGTTAACTTTCCTATTTTTCAGCTGGCCAGGAGGATCCACAAACACAGTCAGATGATATTAGTACAGAACTCTAGATCTGTTTAGGACTATGCTTCAACCAGAACCAAATGAAAAGCAACTTTACCACCCATTCCAGGAGGCTAAAAGTGCTTAAGCAGGAAAGGCAGAATAGACAAAAGCCATCATCCAAGCTGTTTGCTCCACTTAAATGGGATTAGACCTGAACTCTCAGAAACAACACCTTGCTACTGTCATGCCTTTCAAGGCAGCATAATCCTAGAGATGTTCTTCTGAAAATATTGCTCTTCCAATATGATTATCCATCACAGTGCTTATGCTTGATTTGCACAATGTAGACACTATCCAAAGGTAACCAAGTGTTTTCATTTCCCCCGAAAGGGTTCGCTGCCTGATGAAAACTTCCTAGGGCCTACAAAAGCCATTACTCTCAAAATCCTGGCAAACAAACAAAGCACGTTTTATCACTTTCCCAATACCAGCAATATTTTGGGCTTACAATTTGAGAGCTGGCTGTGCTGAACAGCCCTTAACAATGAACTATCACACTGTCACCTATATTTCTCTTCTGGAGGAAGACATGGGATTACAGGAATCAGCTTTTGGTCTGTCTGTGGCATGTACTTCTACCATTCCCACTCTGGGAAACCAACAGCTTTCCCTCCTGTTACTTTACCACATGCATTCCACATTAGGAGTGTCACTATTCAGAAAAAACAATTATAGCATAGAAGAATCCTTTTCCATAGGAACACATTAAAAAATTACAACACTAATCTAAACAGGCATTTATTGACATAAATATACACATCTATCACAACTCCCACATGACATAATCTTATCAAAAACTATCATCAGTATTAAAACTAGGTAAGCAAGCTTTCCCACTGATTTGTATCTCATGGCTTAGTGACCTTTTTAACTAAATATGCCCAAACTACAGCATAACTCAACCTTTATTAGATGTCAGAGATGCTACATATAAGAGAAATTTGACCGAAGAATCAATTAGTCAATTGAGATTATTCTACAGTGCTCAACAGCAGGGATCTCTCTTCTCTGCCTAGCTGCCTTTGCTACTGTAGCTTTGAGAACTCTGCACCATGCAAAACATTTGCTGACTTTAACTATTTAGAAGATGAGGGGATAAAAAGAAGGGCAGGATAGGACAAAAGAACCTATCAAAGGCACAGAACAAAGTAACATCTTTTTCATTTAGAAACAAGATTAACACCCTCACTCCCATTCTGCCGAGGCAAAAACTGATCCACAAAGGCAGTGACATAACCACAAGAACAGTGACTGCATAAAAAATGTCATACGTTGAAATATATAGTGTAGAACCAAAACCTACAACTGTAAACACAGGAAAAAAATTTGTGGCCTGAAAAAGGAGCAGGAATTTCCTACCCTCTCCCCACAAAATTCAATCAGTGTTGATATGGCTGAAAAATAATTATCTTCAACTTGAAGGAGGTCAAGAAGAAAAGGGACAGCTGGAAAACTGCACATTCTTGCTCAAGAAACCCAGATTAATATCTACTCACTAACCTGTCAAGCCAGGTTTCTGGACCCTGAACACTTTCTGGCAGATCAGGCAGGATTAACGGCTAAAGACTTAATTTAGGCTCACTTCCATGTGCTGGCCAAGACAGATTAAGTAAATCAAATGTGCACTCTTCCCTCTCCCCTAAAGAGCAATATCAGAATGTTCATTTATTGTGCTATAATTTAAAACTTTACTGTGTCCCAACAGTGCTTTCCAGTGTTTTAAATGCAATATTCTCCAATGTTACCATTGGCAATTTTGAAAGAAAAGCTACTGACATTTTAAACATCATAATGAGGTACAGGAAAGTAGGAATAGAATCAATCTTTCTAAAGAAGCTTCATTAAATATTTACCAGACACTTCACTATAGTCAAGCTTAACTTCAGAGTAGCTACTAAAATATTGGCAGCTTTAAGATTCTATCTTGAGCTAAGTAAGGTCTACTTCATTCACACTATTTCAGGCCTTCTCCTACCAGTACTATTTGATAGGTCAATTTTCCAAGTGTTTATGACTTCAAAGTACCTTGTCCACTATAAAGTATGCAGGCCTCCAAATTTTCATCACCCAAAGTTTGTGGCAAGCTTATTTCTGCAGAAATCACTTCTTCCAGTGATGCCGCCTTCTTGGTCTTAAAATCAAGAGTCAAGCACAGTTAGAAGGGGAAAAGGGATTTTACCTTGATATTTATTTTAAGGCTCTTTAGGTGCACACGTCCAGGTCGAATGCAATGAAATGCACACCACAATATACACCTGTGGATACAAATATGCAGCTAGGAAGAATTTCTTTTGCTTCTTTCCAGTCCAGTGAGATATTTTTCTCCCTCACAGAAGATATTAGTAGAGTTCTATGAGCTATGAACACCTGCGACCTTGCAAAGCTTTGTTTATAGTACAGTAGAAAAATATTTTGACAATGGATGTTTTAAGATTTTAGCCAATCACCCCAAGGTGTGGCTGATCCTTTTTCCTATTAGACTATGAAGAAAAAAGTCTATAAAAGAGTTTGTAAAATAATTAAATAAATCAATCTTGCTGCACAATTCCTGCCTGCTGGACCTCTCTTCTCCTCCCTACCACTGCAGGACACCATGATATACATCCCCAAAAGATCTTGTATAACATTATAGGTTTTACTAATTAGCATATCTGTCAAAGATTCCCCAAGGAGAGGCTCAAGTGAGCCCCCTCCCCAAGGAGCCTTCCCCTGGATGGTTCTATCTTAGTTTACAGAATGTGTCCTGGAGAGGACCTTGGGGTCTGGGGCACACTGATCCCTAGCTACGAAGCTTCTAAAATGTTTAGTCTCTCAGCTTGACAAACAAGCCCAAAAATGTGGGCAAAAAGCACTAAGAATACCGAAGTTGTAAAAAAGGTATAACAGGGGTATAAAAGAAAAGGCAAAAAATCTTCATGGCATCATCAGCATTTCTGGCCTACTGTGTTTTGGACACCTTGTAGAACAATTTACTTCAGTGCATAAGAGTGGGATGTCAATGCATTTGAAAAGCCTTGCAGAAGACATAAAAGGTTCTCATACCCTTCCTTTCAGTTACATCACCCTTCAGAGCTCTGCAACTTTCCAACTTCAGTCACCTTTTTGCACAAATTGGGAGTCACTACTCCCTAAAATTTATGCCTTGTCAAGAAAATTGGACAAAATAAAGCTGTCTACTTGAAGAAGAAATTGCCCTTTTCTGCCATTTCATTGCCTAGTTAATACCAAGAAACTGGAGTGAATTATGGCAAATCTTTGATTAATAGATTAATTTTTCAGGGACTAACATGAAGGATACAACTGCTGGAAGAGCTTTTTCCTCCTATACTTCTACCAACATTAATAAGATGCCTGAAGGTCATCTTCTGCATAGAGTGACAAAAAAAAAATCACATTTTTCAGATTGATTCTGTGTGATGGCAGTGCCATCTGTCAAGTAATGCTGGACTGATCAGAATATTGTGTGCATTTTTATGTAGCCTGTGAGAGTCTTATGAGTATATTATGCCTTTTTCACAACATACCCAGGTCTCTGGAGAAAAATAAACCCACCCAGTAAACCCACAGCTGAGATTAGTAAGTGAGACATGGTCTTGTCTAGCCATTAACTAAATAAGCAGGAGAACCTCTGCTTGCTCAGGTCTCTCAATATTTCTGCCATGTACATTTCTAAACATAAATGCCATGGGATGAATAACTTGGAATATTTTATTGCAAAATCAGGCAAGAAAGTTTTAGGAAAAAAAAAGACAGTTATTTAAGAAGTAGGTTTAAACTATGAGAAGCAGCAAAACAGATTAGAATTGAGGTATCATCTGCACAGGATATCTCAGCGCATTTAGATTTCTATTAGGAAACTACTTTCCTACATGTTAGGATAAAAGGTGGGTAGCTGAACACTTTTTCACTGTGCAATGATTGCTAGCATGAAAGGAAGCAGCATCAGTTAGATGCAGTCCTTCATTTCACATTAAATTTGATACCACTGCGATTTGTATATTAATAATTCTATTCCCAGAAAACACAGGGAAGAAGTAGGTACCAGGGCTATAGAGGGTACTTCAAAGTACCTGTATTAGACATCTGCAAGAGCCTGAAGTGCTCAGTATAAAGCCCCCAAAACAGGTCCACACACATGTAATAAGACAATTCAGGTTCTTCAGATGGAACAGGTGCTATTTCTAAAATTAAGAACCCAAACAGAAGAACCTAATGCCATTTTATACATGTGAAAGTATACAAAGCATACATACAGCACTACTGTGTAAGACTTGAGGCACCAAGGCTCCTACATGAACAGCCAGAGAAGAGACTGCTCAGGATATCTAACATGAAAGCAGGAAAATATATTTTGGCACATAATTCTCTTATAAAAATTGATAATGTTGATAAAATCCACAATGAATGAATATGCAAAATAAAGCAGCACAAAGGATTTATATGATTTAGGACCTTAGTCTGCTAAGCATTACAGAACAATTCTATAACCCTGAACCAGAATGATGGGAAAATTTTTTGTTCTTGAAAAAGCCCAAACTAGTTTGAGTTAGTTTTGCCTAAGAAGACATAAACCAGAAGATACATAATGAGCCTGAAACCACAGAATTTCACATTTAAGTAGATGCCAGAAACATAACTTCTTAGCAACATTTCACCTCATCTGTGATGCCAGCTAGAATAAACAGGAAACTGAAGACTCTCCTTAGGTAACTCCTTGGGCCTTGATGGGAAAATTTTCACTCATTTTTTAAGTTGAATTGAGTACCCCCAAGAAATAAAGGTTTTCTAGAAACATGCAAAGGGCTGACAGAGGGGTGTCTAAGTTTACCTAATTTTAAAAGTGCTCAGTGATTGCAGGTTCTTAAAGATGCTGGTCACAGGATTTATGTGTTACAGAAGAGCTAGCATTGTTACCCTGTTACATGAAGATTCTTACAGAATTTAATAATCACAAAGTTTTTAGGCATTTTTCAAGCCCTAACATCAAGACATGAGGGAGAGCATATGTTATGAAAATGTCCCTCCAATATGCAAGTTTAGCTACTGAAGAAGGGTATCTCAAGGGGACACTTGCTCAGCTGAGGTCATCTGAGAAGAGACCTTCAGCTGCAATTAATCCAGGTTTGTGATATATGAAGTAGTTTTCAAATCATAGCCCAGTTTATTGGTGAATTAGGACACCAATTTGCAGGTTTTCAAACTCTTTCGCAGACTCACTTGCTTCTAGGTGCACTCTGCTAGAAAGTATCACTGCACATTTTTTTAGAGAGTGGATACTGATTTTGTAGCTGAAACATTGTATTGGGCACAAATATTCCATGAGCAAATCCCACTGTAGTCATTTTAAGCTCATAAAGAAACCTGTGCTGTACCAAGTGTTCCTGCACCACTAAGGCAGTGCATTGGATGAGATCACAGATCCTTTCCATAACACAGTTAAAAACATGACAAGAATAATTTCCATAGCTTTCCCCTCAACACAGATATATGAAATATATTGAATAATTCAGAGCCATTTGTTAATTTAATAGCTAGGTACCCACTTAATTTAGGTTTTGAAAAATGAAAACCATAATGATTCTCCATAAAATATTTTTCCCTAGATCGACACCATTGCTCTAACATTTCATAAGGCAAGCTGGCAGCTGCAGCATATTCCCATATTTTTTATGCACCTGTGTTGAGTTTCAACAATCTATTAGTAACTGTTTATGTGAGACTATTTCTTGTATGTCAGGAAAAAAAAAGGGATTTTTAAAATTCATTTTTAAAGTAAAATGTGTTCACTTTAAATAACATGAATACACTGTATCAGCTAGCCAGATCTCCTTGTATTGTCAGACCTCTCTGAAAGCACTTTGAAGGCAAAACGTCTGTTCCCAGGAGTATCATTATGATCTTTTGTCCCATTAAGCTACTTCCAGGTGTTGGACCTTGAAGGATCTGAACCAGGAAAGGCTACACTGCACCTAACAGCTAAGACAGATGCTTTATTTGGAGCACACACAAATACTGTCCTACAAACACTTCACCTCTCCAGAGGATTAGGGTTCATCTCTGTGCTGACATCTCCTGTGAACCCCGACCCTTGCAAGGTTAAGAACTTTCCCACCGGTGTTTGTCACTTTGGAAAGACACAACCTGAAGGAAGATCAGGTGTGACTCACGTTACAATACTGCCACGCAGTGGGCTAAAGGAGGCATTGCACTGCTCCAACTCTTCGACGGGAACAACCGAAGCAGAAGACCACCCGTGCTTATCCATTCATCAGAAAAAACTCTGCGCTGCTACTCGAAGTGAAATGAACTGATCCCAAAGTAATAGCACCCAAAGTGCAATAAAAATACAGACTTTCCAAGGTAATAAATTCACTTAATTTTGCTCCTTAAGATCTGTTCAAAGAAGCTGTTCGCACCAAAAAACATTATCAGGGAAAACTCCTGGGGCACTGGATAGCCAAGCCATCGAGTTTCAGCGCAAGTGACAGGCAAACACACTTAATCTCAAAATGAAGACACCGGTCCTACAACTTAGAAGCATCATGAGACAAAATTTCCATGTAATGATGTGAGTCTCCTACATTTACAAGACAGCTGTTACTGCACACTGAGCCCAGCTTCAGCTTTCTGTCTAAATTGGCATCATTCCGAATGCTGCAAGCCCAACCCAAGGCATCGTGCGACTTAAACACCCTAGCCATTTCTAGGGAAGTGGCAGTAAAAGGAGGAAAAAACCACTGATGAGTTTCTAATGAAGCACTTAAATCAGATCAAGTCTTGAAATGGAGGAAAATCTGCAGTTCCTAACTTCTGTTTCTATTTACGCTTTTGTGACAAACAATCTCACATTTTAAGTTGGGATAATCCTGAAGTGTTGTTCGCAGGTGGCCACATATGATCAAACATTACCAACTCAGAGAAAAGGATCCAGTTACCATTATACTGTGTGAGAATAACTGTTTCCTTTTCACAAGTTATGGAAAATACTTCCCATTCCTTTCTATCAATAACAGACAGACAGTGAATATGGAAGTGGTGCTTCACCTAAATAACAGGTAACTGAAGGCTAAGGCAACTAAACAGCAGTACCTCCTCTAGTACAAACAGTTTTTATCACACCAGTCTCTCATAGTGTCCTTCTGGACAAAATGTCCAGTACATGGTTAGATAAACCATGCCATGGAAAGGAACCTGGGGGTCCTGCTCACTGGCAAGTTGAATCTGAGTCAGCAGTGCCCTGGCAGCCAGGAGGGCCACCAGTGCCCCGGGGTACATCAGGCACAGGATGGCCAGCCGGGCAAGGGAGGGGATTGTCCTGCTCTGCTCTGGGCTGGGGCAGCCTCACCTCGAGTGCTGGGGCAGTTTTGGGTGCCACAATATAAAAATGATACAAAGCTGTTAGAGAGTGTCCAAAGGAGGATCATGAGGATGGTGAGGGCCTTGAGGGGAAGCCATACAAGGAGCAGCTGAGACCACTTGGTCTGCTCAGCCTGGAGGAGACTGAGGGGAGGCCTTTGCAGTCTCCAACTTCCTCCTGAGGGGAAGAAGAGGGACCAGGCACTGATCTCTTCTCTCTGGTGACCAATGACAGGACCTGAGGGAATGGCCTGAAGTTGTGTCAGGGGAGGTTTAGGTTGGAGCCTTAGGAAAAGGTTCTTCACCCATAGGGTAGTCAGGCGCTGGAACAGGCTCCCCAGGGAAGTGGTCACAGTACCAGCCTGACAGAGTTCAAGAAGTGTTTGGACAACACACCTGGACACATGGTGTGACTCTCGGGGATGGTGCTGTGCAGGGGCGGGAGATGGACTCAATGATCCTTGGGGGTCCCTTCCAACTCAGTTTATTTTGCGATTCTGTGAAACAGCACTATTTTAAACCAACATTACTCCTGGCAGAGAGCAATATTTGCTACCATGCCACAAATAAACTCGCCCTGGAGCTAATAGAAAAGTATGCTTTGCTCATGAGTTTCATTTGCAACACAGCACTTTCATGCCAGTGTGTTTAAAATGATCTTCAGTGAGTCTTACAATGACAGTTACACAGTCTGTCTTACATCCATCTTAAGTTAACTAATAGGAAAAACATCAACTTTCCTTAAATACAGTAAGCACAGTAAATAAAATGACCACTACCACCCACTTCTGACTGGCAGTTACTAATTGTTTCAGTCACCTTCGTGGCTGACTTAATAAGACACTGCACTAGGTTCAGCGATCAGGATACAGATCAGCTCTTAGGAACAGCCTGGCAAATTACATAATTATGAGCAAGAGCATATAGTTTAAGAATTATTCATTGCAGGGCAATTTACAGAGCCCTTGACAAAGCTATAAAGATTCTGCAGTTTCAATTTTTTGTTCCCAAGTGTTAATTTTATAGGGAAAAGGTAGGACTTCTAATAGTACCCTCAGTTCAAGACATAACTAGTATATGCCATCAGTCAGCAGCATTTGCCCTAAACGGAATAACCTGAAGTAACCATTTCTTGAAAGGTGAAAGCCCTCCATAATGAACTCTATATTCTGTGCAGCTTTCTTGAAGCTATTTTCCCCCAGACACTTTAGGCAACAGACATCTGGAAGAAATACTGTGCTTTAGGGAAATGGATGCCTGAATTTCCTTAGAAACGAACACAAAATCTTCAGATTCCTGCACTGAATCATTAATTTCACCACCATATTCTGCCCTTACCTTGTGAAGCAGAAGTTTGGTGTTTTCCTCAGGTCTTGAAGGCATCCCACTGTTCCAAGCCTCACCCAGTAACCCAAACCAAACAACGTTATGATAAAGACCAGTGCCAATATGTGAGTGAGTGCACAACTGAGGTACCCTCTTCATCTTTGTACAACAGTTACATCATGCAAAACTCAAGTATGAAAGACTAATGTGACCTGCTAAACCCACTGTGAAGATTCTTATGTAATAATTGGTCGCATGTAGAGTGAGATAAAGCCTTCTACTTCATTCTAAGACAAGCAGAACAGCCTTTAGTTTTTCTAGAATGAAGTGTATTTATTTATAAAGACATATCCAAATCAATATGGACAAATTAAAAGGATGCTTTAAAGGAACTAATTTTTAGGAATCACATCCTAGAGATTTCTACTTACGTTTGCTTTTGGTTTCCCAGCTGACTCCAAACTTCAACTACAAAACCATCAAAATTTTCATTCTAAATAAAGAGAATTGTCAACAATATGGAGTTAATGACCATGCAGTTATTTTTCTTGTACTATTACAGATTGAACACGCTTTGTATTCTTATATCAGCTTCATCTTTAACACAACATTTCATGGAGAAGTCCAAGAGAAGCTTAAATAATTTAACAAACATGCAAAAGTTGAAAATCTGTATTATTTATCCACGATGTCTACTCTTACAGAATAAACAATATTGTCTAAGGAAAATTCAGACACTAATGAAAGATGGTTGTTAAGCAAATAATTGGACACACTTTTACTTGTATATTGGGAAAAGACTCATTATCTCTTGAGTCTAAAGATGTAAACGCTAATTTGGCATAGACATGATCCCAAATATCTCCCACAATTAGTCTCTCTTTTGATAATTTATTCTTAGCATGATCAAGGATCCTGTTGTATTTGAGTTGACCTCCTTAAGAGGTCAACTGTTACTGAGGACCTAAAATTGATATATCAGTTACAAATTTTAAGCAATTACTCAGTTTAACTCTACATCCAACTTCCTCTAGAGCACTGTAAGATTTCTTTACATCATGTAGTAAGTGAGAACTCTTATTCTGACAATAAGCAGGCTTCCATGAATCAACCACTAATGCTGAATGTCTTTTGGGTGCAACTTGTCTAGTCCCACACATGCATAGCTCTAAAGCCATTAGGCAAGAGGTTGGCCAGAAACCTTAGAAAAATTCCTCTTCTCCTCTCCCCAGTCTCTTAACATTTTGAGGAAACTGGTTGATCAGACCTGAGCAAAACTGTTCAGTAACACATATCCAGTGAGTTATTCTTGGTATTAAAAGAGACTCCTTGCTCTACCACGCTGAGCTTGAATGTATTCCTGTACAGAAAACAGCACTCATTGCACCCATGACCCTTTTTCTGCCTATCAGAAAATACCATTAAGCAGTTTAGCCACAGCTCAATAATTACATTTTTTACAGAAATGTAAAAGAAATTTCAAGCAGGCAAAAGTCACGGGTGCAGCTGCCAATGACAACAAGGTTATGTTGATCAGACTGATGTAGTTTCACATTAGACTCAGTCACCTGCACTAAAGCATTACTACACTTCATATTCACAGAAATCGGACACATACCAAGACACACTATTAAGAATCCTGCCTCATTATTGTTTTGAGCAAATTTTATTTTGTAGAATACAAAATCACTAGAAATGAGAAAACATCTATTACAAAAGGAATCAAGTATCATCTCACACTATTGTATAAGCATCATAAATAGGTTTTTTACCTTGGCTAGAAGAACCATGTTCCTGGAAAGCTCCTCTATCTCATCTTCACTGCCAAAAACACTCTCAAAGTCTTGGTAAGTCCAGCCATCAAACAAAATTCGAGGCACTATCAGGCAAAGTTGTCAATCAGTAGTGAAAATTAAGAATTTATTATCTACACTGGAATGTTTCTGCAGAAACAGAATACAGCAGATACAAGCAAATAGGCCACTAAAAATCATATCCTATCACTGAGATCATTACTTTTTCACTCTCACCAATTTCAGCAGCATAGATAAATTGGCACTGTAGAACATTCTTCTTCATTTTAACTTTAGTTAATGGTCAGCACTGACACAAGTTTTAAGAGAAGATACCTTCATTCGACTGAGCAATCTTAATTGAACTACCACTTAGGGCCTCAAGTAGTCTTAAAACAGCAACAACACAAGACAGCAATCTTTAGGTTGTGTATCTCTTCTACCCCAATAATGAGGTAGAAAAGTTCACCTCAAACTCTAATTTACTCCATACACAGCCCTATATTACTTCACTCTTCTACTCAACTCGAGGCCCCAAGACAAATGTTTACTTTTGGAAAGCATGGGCACTTGAGCTTGTGTAATTTCTTTTTCTAAAAACACAAAACATTAAAAACATAGACAGGAAAACTGCTGTTGGAGCAGCTGACCATCATGCCCACAGGAAAAGTGGAGCTATGTCTAAGCCTTTTCTAACTACCAAGGTTGTAAAAGAGTGTTTTAGAAGAGTATAGAGAGATTTCAAAGGCTTTATCCTCTGGTAGCTGAAGTACGTTAAAATATCTGACTGAGCGTTCAATTTTTCTAATGCATTTCAAATTTCATACTCCCTTCTGAATCAAGAAGCATTTCACAGTTCCACTGAATTCTTGCTATAGACAAATGTAAGAAGTCTGGCACAATAGAATCTCTACAGCAATGTTTGCCATTTTCCCTAAAGACACACACTGTAGCACATCCCATGAGTTCCCAACTTCAAGGGGAGAAGAGACAAAGCAGGACTTTTCTACTATCATGTAGGATAGTAGAAAGTAAAAAAAATCCTATCATGTAGGAAAGTCTGACTGACTGACTCAGATTTGTATTTTTTTTTTCTTTTTAACTACACAGAAACCCAAGCAACAAGTTTGAAGAGTTCCTTCCCCAGGGAGGCACACAGTGTTATATACTAGTATCCCTCCAGGGAGGGCACTGTAACCCAGGATTTATTCAGAGACAAGAAGCTGAGGCAAAACATTAAGGCATAAAGAAGGAAAACACTTCAGTTACTTAACTATCTATAGTTAACTGCTTTAATTTTTCTTCTCAGGCATCTTCCTTCATACAACTGTTCTAAGGTTATCTCCCTTCCTCCCATACAGACGTGGAAGAAAGCCGTCCTTTCCTTTCCTAGCAGCTAAAGAAGATAAAAAACAAGCAAACAAACATAAACCAGAGGCTCACCTATTTTGATGGTTTTGGAGGTTTTTCTGACATCTTTCATCCAGCCTGTCAAACAGTATCAAGTAAGACAGCTGATAAAATACAAATGATGCTGACAGTGACAACATATTTTCAAGCATTCTTCAAATGATGTAGCATAGTTTCATTATACATATCTTCCTGCCACAGACTACCAGTTCATAATCCACCCAGACAGAACATCCCGCGATGCACAGAATCTGAAGCCATGAACCTGCACCGCAGCATAGACAGCATTCGCTACAGTCTTACAATAGTCCCCACCCAGCCCCTCCCTGCTCAGTTCTGCCTCCCTGTGGAAACTACCCTAGTGCCTACTCAGAACAACACTTCTGCAGCCACCAGGCATCACCTGGGAAGAATGTTTGATTTTTTCAGATGGTCCTTTAAAGTGTCCCATCCACTCCTCTTGGCAGTCATTGCTCTAGGATGAATTTGTTAGTAGGCACTAACATGGTAAGAATTATAGCTATTTCAAATGAAATTCCACATTCAATCAACTTCAAAACCATGAACTAGTATATACTAGCTGAAATTTAAACTTGCAACCACTTTCCTCACAATGAAGGGAAAAAATTCTCTTCAAATTAAATTTATCTTCCCTTTCCAAAACAAATTCACCTAAACGTTTTTGCAAAGAAAAAAAAAAAACAAACAAAACCCACAACAGGTGAACAACTGCACAGTGCAACACCAAAGACTATTTTTCCCTGTACATTGCCCTTCCATTTTTTTAAGAGGGGCCTTGTGGACAGCATAGTGGAAAAGCCAATCTTCCTGCCTACATTTTTTGACAAATAAACTTTGTACACATGTGGAAGCAGGTGAGGACTGAAAGAAGTTCACTTTGAAGAAAACCCAAAAAAAAATGAGTGGATGAAAGTACTTCACCATGAGGCAGAGCCAGCAAAACCCACCTAGTATGCCAAAGCTATCTAGTCTGCAACAATACTGCAATTCATATTCAAAGAAAAAGAAAATAACACCTTGATCAGCATCATGGAGCCCAGTGAACTGGAACCTTTCCTTCCCTCTCCTTTTCACTTGTAACCAAACTGGTGAGATTAGCGTAAATTTGTTTCCAAATATTTTAGCAATGTCATAGCCATGGCTGTTCCACTTGAAAAACAAAGGAGAGAAAAAAAGTGAGATACTCAGAAGCAAGATATACAGTTCATTTAACTTTTGACCAATATAAACTCTTTAACAGAAATGTAACCATCTGCTAGATCCCTATTCGTTTATTTGAGGAAACCTTCTGGGATACTGATTTCATTTACATAAGAAAGTACTCTGGAAACTCTGACAGCTATATGAAAGGCAATCTTCAAATTGTGCTAATTCACCTGAACTACAGGAACTTGCTCGTAGATTTCAACACAGTTTTGAATTTACAGACTCTGAATTTATGTTCAAGAGAACTTGAGAAAGGTGGAAATTTATAGGGCATCTATTTGTCTTTTAAGCAGTATAAGACTAAAACAAGTGAAAAGTATCCTCTAAAAAAAAAGGATGAAACCTTTATCATTCAAGAAAGAATGCTTTGAAGGAGACAGGATAGCAAAAGACATCAGTCTGACAGCAGCATACAATTGTTACTGTTGATTTAGCAGGTTTAAATTGCAGCCCTCCTGTTCTGACTTCACTGCAACTTCACCTGGCTCACCACTGACAGGAGAATACTATCATATCTCTTATAACCAGTGTTAAGGAAGCTTCCCTGTCTGACCATCCAGGAGCCACTCCAGCAGTCACACTCCCACCACCCTAAACTTTCACTGCTGGGACCAAGGCCCCTTCAGAGTGGGTGGCTCCAGTGATCCCATGGATGCCCTTCTTGGTTCCCTGCACACCCCACACTCACACAATCAGACAGGGTTTCCTTACCAGCTCAGGCCTGGGTTTCCCACAGCAGATGTCTGGATCCTTAAAATAATTTAATCATGGCACAGTAATGCAGAAACAGCTGGAGCTGGTGCCTTTAGGGACAGACCCTCAACAAAGGAATCCCTGGGGTTTGTACCCTCCATGCCTGTGACAGTCTGGGGTCTCCCTGCTGAGTCCTCGGCTCCTGCTGTGTCCAAGTCCCCAGTCACCTGGCCGGTGCCACAGGTCCCTCTGCCCTCTGTGGTGCAAAGGGTCAGCACCAGGTCAGGGCCCCTTGCCTGGGGCTCCCACCACGTTCCCCAGCCAGGGCACAACCTGCAGCTCCCACTGCAGCTGCACACCCACTACCTGCTCTCAGTGTATTGCTCAACACCAGGGAGAAGAAAAACAATATGACCTAGACATCCCCCAAGAAGCAGATGGGAGAACAAGGGCTTGAACCCCAAGCCAGGTCTCAAATACTTCTCTGGCTATTTGACTGTATTTGACCAGCAGTTCCCATTACTATTAAAATATTTTAAAGCAGGGATGCAAGCTTGCAGGTTAGCACAGTCTGCTGCATATTCATTCAATGCACAAATCTTATTTATTGTATTAACTTACAGGAGTAATATATCCCAGAACATCTCCTGAGAAATGTCTTTCCTTCATCTTCTTGGAGCAATAACTTTTATGTTCCAGTATAATATCCTTTGCTTTTGGATCCACAACTACCAATCCCCGGTCTTGTACATTTTTATCAGAATGCAGCTTCTGTGGAGAGAAGACAGTTATTAGAACCAGTTATATGAAACAGCCACTTTCAATGGCAACAGACTTTAAAAACAACAACAAAAAATCACTTCATTAAACTCTGAGCACTCCTTTTAAATGATGCAGAGCACTTTGATTTAAAACTGAAACACAGAAGTACTCAGAAATGATTTGTCATCATCAGTACACTTACTTTGTTTGGAAGGTAAAAAGCATATAAACAAAAAACAAAACCCAAGACATTACAAGAGTAAAGAAATTTATGGCAGCTGATGGTGCTCTGTTTTCTAATCAATGCTTTCTGTCATGTTACCCCCAAAACAATAAAAAGGGGTTAGGAGTTCTTAACCAAGAATTTGAAGACAACTTTTAAACTGGATATATTTTAGTCTGAGAATGCTGCATTGTGGTTACTGAAGGTCAAGATTTTAAACACTCTTCTTTAGGGAAGATGCTTTAACTGAACCAGCAGATAAAAACAGAATGAAAAGACCTAATAAGATGTGCATGGTGAATATGCAGAAGCCATCTATTGAGTCAGTGTAAGGAATTTAGGGATATGGTCTGCCTTAACAGCTTGTATTATTCTCACTACCTGCAGATGAGATTTGTTTCCTGGTAGATGTTGAGTAAGTAATACAAACAATGGCAGATGTATATTCATAATGACAGGAAACAATAACATGCTCAGCAAGTGAAGAGAGACTTCAGCGTGCTGGCTCTGCTTGCTCTGATTATTGTGGGACTCTGAATCATTTCTGCCTGCAAAAGAACTACTGCTCAGAAGGCTCTTCAAACTCTTTCATCAGGATGCAGCCTTCCCATTGGCAAGGCTCCATTCCACCAGTAAATGACCTAGAGCTCTTGGCCCAAACTACTCTTCCCCACCCTGCTTTCCAAAAGGATGGAAGTGTGCTCCCTGAAGGGACAAAAATTCGTGCTTCTGCAGCTTGCACGGAGGATAAAGTTCCAGAAGTCTACATCAAATGTTTCAAGAAGTGAACTATTTGTGACACATAGAAAAGCTGAAGGACAGTTTCAAGTTTTATCTGTGAGCATAAGCTTCAGCAGAAATGCATTAACAGTGTTTTAACAGAGGTAGAGGTCATTTACCAAAGCTCAATTAATTCACTGCACATGTTAGATAAGAAAAGAATTTCAGTTATTTCCCTTACCTTTTCCTCCAGTTTTTTTGTAGCACCTTTCTTTGCATCTGTTTTCGACAGGGTACCTTCAGCTAGCCAGCAAATCATGGTAAGAGAAAGCGAAGCACAGAGAAACCTCATGGTGTTTTTCCCCATGTCAAGTTTCTCTTCTCCTGAAAACATAAGGGTTCAAATCTCTGTGAACAGAGGAATATAACAGTTTCATTCAGTTTTCTTGTCTAAAAAAAGTCAAGCAATTTTCTTATCTCCCACCTAGAATCAAACTTATTAAGGCAGTACTGTTTTAATAGTGCTTTCGTTCTGGCAACAAAAGCAGAGGATTTAAAGAGATTATTCCTAGTCTCAAACATCTTTTTTTGTCCCTTGTTTTAATAGCTGTATCACAGATGAAGTGGGTTGGACCCTTGCAGCTTCCTTTTCAAAGAATCCCCTAAAGAAGTACAACTGTTTACAGCTGCAGCTGAGATAAATGTCTGCTACATGGAACAATTATTGTACCACCTTACCTTTTCTATAGCCAAGAGATAACATTGTTTCTGCTCCTACCTAGCCTGGCCAGTGTGCCATAAATTAATAAACAGATATAAAGAATTACAGCTATATGCTTACAGCTATGTGCCTTTACTGCAACAGGTGAGACCTTTGCTTTCAATTCCTTGCCAAGTCACTGATACAGAAATTGAAGAAAAAAAGGGGGAGGCATGTCCCTTTTGTCTAGAAGAACGACTTTGACAGCTCGTCCTAGCTCCAGATAAAGGAGCTGAGAATTAGTAGACAACAGTTCTGTTGTGTGTTCATCTATCATACCTTGTATATGCAGGAAGACTTTAAAAAAATCAAATACAGACAGAGTTTGTTTTCCAACCCCTCCCCATTTAAAAGCTGCACTGGTTTCCCAGCCTAGCTCCCAGCAATGAATAAGAACACAGAGAAAAAAATATTTGGCATTAGGGGAACCAGGGCTCTAAATACGTATCAAGCTGCCTCTCATAAATATGAGATCCTGATGGAGAAGAAAATAGGTTATTTCCCGCAATATTCTTAATTTTTGTTAAACTTAAAAAATTATCTTGCTTTCTATATTACTCTACCACTCACTTTAAATACTTACAAGCTCATTTCTGCAAGTCATATTTACAAGACTTGTTCTACTGGCACTGATAACAAGTCACTGCTCAAAGTTTGAGTACTTTGTTTCTGTACAAAACATCAGGTGAGGGATCCCACAACAGCAGACTGAGCCTCAGTATTGTGGCAGAAGGAATCTTAAAGCTTCAATGGAAGTGTACTCAATGAAACAGACATGAAATCAACAACCCAATAAACTTGCTCATATTTGGATGTGTCTGGCTTAGCAGTGAGATTTTAAAAACCAGAGATATTTATTGTAGGATTTAGGGATTCTGCAGGAAAAGAGAGGAATATGTGATTAGGCAATAAAGTAGAAGGACGATGGCAGAAGTGCTTGAAAAAAAACAATGCCAGTATCACCAAAGAACATAGAGCATTAAAAACCTCATGTACAAAATTATTTGAAGATTTTAGTCAAGTCTTTTATAAACTGCAAATTAAAAGCAATAAGCCTTCTAATATTTCTTAGATCCAGAGAGTGTAGTAGAAGCTAAATTCCTATACTGCTTGAAAATCACTTTTATGAATAATTAAGGTCTTATGCTTCTATTTTGACTTCAAGGTCACTGGTAACCCCTTTGTCTTCCACATTCTAAAAAATGAGACAAAGCAGGTTGCTTTTGATAGTATCTCCTATGTTCCATCTAGCTTGGCAAGATCTATAAACTATTGCAGAGAGGAACAACTGAGAGCCTGAATAGTCAATACAAGTCTTAACTATTTGGTCAGGATATCAATTCACCCAGAAGCTCGTATATATTGATTTGGAGGTGTTTGATTTCACTTTCAGAAACAATTAGCAACAGTATCTACTTCTCTGAAAAGAAGATAACATCCAACAGCTGAAGAACAGAAGTTTAAAAAACAATCACTGAACTCTAATTAGACATCAAAATGTGCTCATTTCCTTGACAGGATCATACCCATCTGTCAATTATTGTTAAGTCAACATCCACTCCTAGATTTATGGGAAGAACTGAGCCTGTGGCAAAATGTTTTCTGCTACTGACAGTCCAGTAACAACTCTTGGTTGGAAACTTATTTTAATAGCTTTTTCTTTAACAACATCAGTGAAAATTAAGTAGATGGCACCATTGTAACATAGAAGATTAATTGTCAAACTTTAAATGCTCTTTATGGAAACTATAAGCATGCATTTTGCAAGCTTTACAAAGCTAAATCCTCATCAAGCTTTTCTTCTATGAACTCTCCGCCATTTTTAAACTCTTCTCAAATTAGCTGAACTCAGTAGAACCGTCTGAGTTTGGCACTCTTTAATTCCTTTATCACTAAAAAATGCAACCAGAATTGAAGACTGCCTCTGTCTGTGTCCTTGTCCAACTGATAGTATGGACAATTTAAAGCTTAAAACATCATTTGACAAACTGATCTGAAGCCCAGGTTCCTCTCTTAGCCAGGTCACAAACGTTGCTTAACCCCAGCCTCCACATGAGGTAACATACTTTTGGTCGGCTGTTTTAAATTTATACTAATTTTTAAAAACGAGTAAAGCTAGCACAGATTTAGGCTGTCCAAAATAAGCAAGCAAAGAAACGAAATGGATGCTGCACAATACTAAATTAATGTTGATAGTTTATTTATAAAGAAAAAACTAGATTCTAACTACATTTGCAGAAAGAGCCTGCATCACTTAGTAAAGGAAGATGAGGAAGCATACTGCTGATATATTTTTAAATTAAATCAATAAAAGCTATACTGAGGAGTGAAGAGTGGGAATAAATCCGTTTCTAACCTGTGTAAACATTAAACCCTTCCCTCTTGCAAGGTGCTCCACTTTGACGTTCAGAATTCCCTCCCACACTCGCCCGACTCTCGAGATACCAAAGCTTGCCAGGGAGCCCGCACGCCTGCTATGCCAGCAGTGCTTCAG
>NW_008237271.1:38335-42565 GCF_000691975.1 Corvus brachyrhynchos
CGGCCCGACCCAGGGCGCGATGCTTTGGGGCTCATCAGTAGCTGAAAAAAAGGAAATACTAATAATGGTGTGATTCTAAATTCCTGTAAACAGCCTCTTGGTTTAGCCCAAACTGTGGCGAATTTTTAGAGCTCCAGGCCTAGCCTGGAGAAGAGGAGTCTCAGGGATGACCTTATCACTCAGTGCAATTGTCCAAAAAGACTGTAGCCAGGTTGGGATCAGCCTCTTCTCACAGGCAGCCAGCAACAAGAGACAAGAGGAAATGGCCTTAAGCTACACCACGGTAGGTTCAGGTTGGACATTAGGAGGAATTCCTTCACAGAAGGTGATTAGACATTGGAATGGGCTGCCCAGGGAGGTGGTGGAGTCACCCTCCCTGGAGGTGTCTAAAGAAAGACGGGAGTTAGAGCCATGGTCTAGTTGACATGGTGATGTTCGATCACAGATTGGACTCGATGATCTCCAAGGTCTTTTCAAAACTAATTGTTTCTGTGATTCTGAGAAATAGTGTAGGTAAATCAGAAACTTGGGCTAAAATGCACACACTGACCTGGAGGCAAAATGATCACATAGGCAAGGCTGCAGAGAGTCTGCAAGCAATACTGCTCACTCAGGGTGTGCAGGAAGGAGGGGTCAAATCTCAGATGGCTTTTAACAGGCTTTTAAAAAAAGATTTTGTTTTAAGTTGAGTTTTTTATTTTCTTCTGGTTTGACCTTCTACAGTTTGTGTTTTTGCGTGCAGCATGGCTGCGCTACAGCTATTTTTACTGCAGCAGAAGTTTTGGTGTTACCCTGTTATTTCACAGGCTGCTTGCAGGGACTAAATATCATATCAAAAGACTTGATAAAAAAAGGATGTGTTATATCATGATGTAGTGGCAAGGCCAGCATATCCTAGCAGTGTGCTTCCCAACAGAAGCCTTCCTGTGACCTGCTTTCTGTCTTGGTTACAGTTTGGTGCAGTCTTCTAGAAGCTGAATTGGAAGGTTGCATTATTCTGCTGAACTGCCCGCTTCTTTCATTCCCTCTTGTGTAGTGAAGATCTTCATGAGCATTATTCACCACTGAAAAGAAAAACAGGAATATTTTTCCTCTGAACAAAAGTCTCGACAGTGAAGCAGGTGCATGGTCTTCTACGACTAGATCCATCCCAAATTTCTGTAAATTCAGAGTTTCGTGATAATGATATTACCCTAACTTTGTGTTTTCTACTGCTGAAAGCAGCACGTTTGATACTCTGGCATGGCAGAAGACACTGTGTTCTCTGTAAATGGAAAATGAATGTTAGATGTCAAGTACAGAAACATGGTTGAGTTTACACATGGTGGAGCCACCAATTCTGTTTGCTCCTGAGCTCTTTTTGCTTCCAGTAATGGCTGGAATGATCATAAGGAGCAGAAGAAAACACTAACTGGTGAGACAAATCTGACAGAAGTAACAAAGGGAAAGGAACAATTCCCTTTTTGTAGTTCTCACAACTGGATCCTCACCAGCTGAAAACATTCAGATGAATGGTAATAGTTTTACAAAGGTCAGTGCAATTATTAAAGCCTTTGTACCAAAGTGCAATGAAATCCTGAAAAAATTTTAAAGTAATTCCTATATAAAATGGGAAGGAAGGGACAAACACTGTGGATTTGTTGGCAAACAAATGTGATGCAAAACATTTTGTGTAATAGGAAATGATTTCTTGGTACTATTTCCCCTTTAATGCTGATTTTACAGTAATTATAAATATCTTAAATAATCATAACATCTTGGGATGGATAGAACCAATTAAGTTTGTTTTTAGGCAGCCTGGTGTTTTATAGATGTTAGGCTCAAACCAAAATGTTTTCCACAATTACCAACTCAGTGTGTTTGCAAAGGGTTCTGCCTGGCATGAGCTCTGTGCTGAGTAACAGCTGAGTTCACATTACAGTGTTTCTTTCAGCCAGGATGCATCTAAAGCCCATTACAAACTCTCTTTCTGCTAGCTACCTGTTTATTCACATAAAATTTCTACCTTGTCCCTACCAAGACTATCTGAAATACATGAGTAAGTCCTAAATTATGAGGCAGTAAGGATAGACATGCCCAATTTGTCCTGATTGCACAAGCCTTTGTTGAGGCAAAAAGACAGGGAGCAAGGTGAATGTAAGTGAGGCCTCAAAAGTCAGTCAAAGGAGGCTGACATAAAATAATCAGGGTATGTGTACTGCATACTGAGCCCCTTCAAATGAAACATTTAGCTGTACAGTTACAAAACTAGAGACATCCACATGTGTTAACCACTTGGATATTTTCCCAGTTCTCAAGAAGGATTTGCAGCTCATGCATAGCTTGGTACTGCCACAGCTATTGTGCTGGCAGTATTTAAGCTGCCACTGAAAAGGCGGTTGGATACCTGCATGACTTGCAGTACTGATGGGAATACAGCCAGACAGGATGGATAGACTGAGCCTTTAGGTGTCACTGTGCTCTTAAGAGTAGAAACCAGTTCAACATTTTGGCTAGCTCAAAAAAGATTTTTTTTTTCTGATTACAGAAAAAGCTTCATTTGGTGACATAGGAAGTTTTCATCTTCAAAGGTACATGGAAGTTATTATTAAGCATCAAATCTATTTGTAAAGCTGTGAAAAAGGAGAGTGTTCTTCATGAAAGCCTACAAATAATCTGAATTAAATAATAGACTAGTTGTGCATGACTGCCTGTAGTTGCACTTGGTCTAAATTATGGATCCAGGGATAAAGGGATAATTACGTGACTACCACATGCTGTCATCCTGCCTTTCTCATAGATACTTGCACAACTTAAAAGCACTCATGTATAACAATGTATCCTGAAAGCACCCAAAATAGACCCTTGAGAGGTGACCTAACTGAGGTGTACAGCCACTATCAGACAGAGGGTATCAAGTATTATGTAGATCTTTATGAGAGAGAAATGTATCACTAAATTAAAGGCACTGGAGCTTGATGAATCTGAACAAGATCCTTTAAACAAGGAGGATTAACCATGGGAGCAAACTATCCAGGGAAACAGTGAATTTGATTGTGTCAGAGCAAGACTGAGTGCCTTTCTGGAAGATAGACTGTAGCTAAAAGCTAGATACTGGGATCAATTCACTGGGAGAAAAAAACCCCAGATGAAATGAAATGGCTTGAAGTATACTGAAAAAGAGGTGAAATAACTGATTGATGTCCAGTAGCCCTAAGCCCCATGATTCTACAAGTCATTGTTCTCCACTAAGCATACTAATCACTTGCATCATGACTGAAGCCCCCAGCATACTTTTGGTTAGGCAGACTAGGCCAGTCTTGAGACCATTTGAACCTATTTTCAGCTGAAGATCTTAAATGCTCTGCACAGTCCCACCTTTTTGGCATATTTAAGACAGTTTAACCTTGAAATGTTTTCAGTCTCGGGAGTAGATGTGGTGTGAGACTGTGCCACTCCACGTGTTCACAGCCTTCAGGAGGAACATGCGGCCCTGGGGTTGCACACCTGCATGCCCAGGGAGTCGGGAGTGGGATCTCTGCATGAACACAGAGCAACTGCGCCACTCACACAACCGATGGCAGGCTCACAAGGGGGATGTGCCTAAGGATGGAGCTGCACACAGTAGCCTCTGGGCTTGTCAGTGCTCACAGTGACTGTGCAGGGTACGTGCAGTAGATCCCGTGCACTGTTTTGGGGTCCCTTTTGAGGAGGAGGACCAAGGCACAGCCTCCTGCAGTCCACCCTGTGGAAAGCATGTTCTTATGAACTGTACCACTGAGAGTCTGTACCTTGCTCTTCACGTTTTAGAAATAAGATTCCAGAACAATAATCTGCTTAAGTGAAATTTTCCAGTATCTTGATCGGCCGTCCCTCTCCTTCTCCCTCAGCAGCTACATCCTCTGAGACGCCTGCGAAGCCCGGTATTTCACCTTCAAAAATCATCAAACTCCTCGGCCATTAGGGTCACGAGGAGAGGAAGGGATTAGGCTGTTCCCGAGCAGGGAGCGTGCAGTGAATTCACCCATGGACACAGCGACTGTCGCCGCCCTGCCACTCCTCACCTCGGCCCGGGCCCGTTTGCCCTCACGGGCGGTGACTGGTAATCGCGTCCAAGCAGCGGCACGGCAGATCTCCGGGGCCTGGCCTCCAGCCAGCTAGCCCTCTCAGGCCGCAGGGTAGCACGGGGGATGCCCGGGAGCGGGGGCACATCCCGGGGGACAGGCGGGGACCGCGCCCGCGGCGGCTGCG
>NW_008237271.1:43173-68772 GCF_000691975.1 Corvus brachyrhynchos
AGGCGTCCCTGGGCTCCTTCCAGATCCCTGAGCGGCTCTCGGTTCATCACGTCACTGATGGAAAACAGGCCTCTGTAGGCGCCTGAGAGCAAGGCCCTCAGTGCGTATGCCTAGGCTAGGCTTAAATTGGCTTTAAGGTTCTGCTTTGACGGATATCAGGGCTTAGGATCAGTGTAATTAAAAATGGGATGGAGGGGGGTGCGAATAAGTGCCCCCCCCCCCCCCCCCCCCCCCCCCCGGGGAGGGGAAAGCCATTCCCTGTGTCCTGTCCCTCCGTGCAGCAGGAGAGGAGTACAAATCTGATGCTGCTTGGTGTGGAGGAAAGGGTTATGTGTAGGGGCACACCTCAGTGCTCAATCTTCCTTTTTGTCCGAGAATTGCATACGATAGTTTAATATTAATCAGAGTTAGAGATCTAAGTGTATGATGTGGCAGGAATTGCCTGGGGAAGGGCTAAGGTCGCTGTGGTTGGTGTGATGAAACAGCTCTATTTTGTCCACCTGTGTGTCTCTGTAGATCACTTGAGGCTATTTTAAAAGCAGTGGAGCAGTGGCAGTAAGGTCTTCTCTCTAAAGATATAGATAGATTTGGAGAATTTTTTAATGCAAATTATGTTGTTCTAACTGGGCTTGTATTGGGATTATTTAACCTCACTAGCTTGGGAAACTTCGTATTGATGACTTCTAATACAAAAAACCTGGGGAAGAATTATACTGGTAGAATGAGACCATTTAAATGCAGTGTCTTTAAAATTAGGTGATTTGGACTCCCAGACACGTGAACAGGGGCTTTATATGTAAAATTCAAGGTTGATAATCTTCCTTAGAGCAGAAACTATTTGAATGGGTTGGTTTTTATTTTTCAGAACAGAGTTGCAGGTCCTTAGGTTACTTTAGACTTCACTCTTGTGTGTGTAGAAGATGGCTTACAAAATGTGTAGTGTAGCAGTTCAAGGTTACACGAATGCTCTTGTGCTTTGTCTGGTTGGCCTTGCTATTTAGTGAGCATTTTCCAGTGTCCTGGTGTTCTGTGCAAGCTACATGTGTAACATAGTTCCACTTGGTGTCATAGCAGTTAAGACTTGCTGTTGTATCTACCCAGTACAATTCACGATGATTTTTTAAATCATTGTTTATATTGATTTAGCTGGAAGAAGTATGACTTGATTCATCAGTGTCTCATGTCTTGCAGTTGGTTAGCACATTTGTCCACTCGTGTTTTCAGTGGAATTTGCTAGAAGTAAACACAAGGGAAACATTTAAGCTCTTAGCTTTGTAACTCGTGTTCAGGGATGTGGAATAACAAAATTTGAGGTTGTAGGCTATAACAAATCAGGTACTTATTTCCCCACAAGGCACTTATATCCCCACAAGGGGATAGAGCTGAAGCTGCCTCAGTCCAGATGGGACAACAAGCGTTTCATGCTCTGCAGGAGACACAAAGATGTAACTTACTGGTGATACAAATAAAATGTTAACAGTTTGACTGTTTAAACAAATAGTGGTATATCTCAAATATTTTGTCTCTGTCCAGACAGCTGTTTGGGAGCTGTAATTACTTGTGTATCTTTCTTATCTTCATAATGAAAAAAGTAACAGCATCTTCTAAACAGCTGCGAAAGAGCTGATATTCTCACTAGTAGATGATCTATGAAGCTTCCAAATAGCTGTGAATGGCGTTTGAGCCTTTCCTTTAGCAGAGCTCTGAGTGCTGCCAGCTAACCACGGGCTAGTATATACTGACCAGGATTCACAAAAATGCTTCCTGGCATATTCACAAAAGTACTCTCTGGAGACTCTGTGCTTTGCAGGCACTGCTATTGGCTAAAGCTCCCTCTTTGCCTCTTCAGTGAGGAGCTAGATGTTGTCAAGAACAAAAAGTAGCAGCTGTTCAGGTGAACAGCATCTTTTGACTAAGCAAAGAAAGCAAGCATTCCTTTTCTGAGATGGGAGGGAAACTAGACTCCAGGGCAGCTCTTGACCTCTATTCGTCTATTTCTAGCCTTAAAAGTGGACTAAATATCTGACAGTTGCAGTGATGTGCAAAGTTCTTGCAGGCATTCTTAATTTCTGTCCAAATTGTGGCTTTGTTGGACTCTTGTATCTATTTTTAATACTGCCACAAAGGCCTCGCACTTCTAGTTTGCCAATAATTTTTCCAGATTACGAGTAATGGTGAAACATGGTGTGTATGGGGGGGTATTCTGAAAGATTTTGCACAGATAAGAATTCTGCATCATAGATCTTGCTGAAAAATGAAAATGCAGTTGTGTGCTGACTGTGCTCAGATGGATGCACAGCATGTGACTTCAAATTAATCAAGTAACCTAAACTTCTGGGGTTTATGTAAATTTTGATTGTCTACCTTTGGAAATGCTTGATCTCCTTACCTCAAGATTTATTTCTTGGACATTTGTATCTATAATGTCTGCAGCACTAAATAATGCAGGATTCTCTTACAGGTTTGATACATTACTGATTTGGGAGTGATGCCTGTCTTTGTACCAGTCTGTTACAGGCTTCACATAAGTCCTGATAACAATTTTCTGTGTTTACAACTGTAGTTGATTGTGAACAAGCAGCTCGCACTACCAGCCTGTCTTTAACACTTAAAAGCTTGGTTGTCACTTCTGTGTTGTTTAGACATATTTTTGGCACTTGGTTTATCTATTAAACTTCTTGATTTTTGTCTTTAATGCTTGTATGCTACATGTAATTTTTAAAGCAGACTATTTTAAACTACACTGATTTCTCAGAAGTCTGTGATGTTTTTCATTAAAGAAAGTTGGCATACTACTCGTAGCAGAAACTGTAAAATGTTTCAAGACTGAGAGGCTTCTTAGCACTTTGACTTTGCTCTAGTCTCTGTGAAGCTGTCATATTGCATGTCTTTTTTCAAAATGAAATGTTCTTTATTCATACAAAGATCAAGTGAATTTTCAAAATATGGTAATACAAGAAAATGAATTATCCTTCACTTCCTCGTAGCTTTCCAGAATTTTGTTTCAGGGCAACTTCTTATTGTAGGCTCTGTGTTTTGCATATGGAGGTCCTAGTGCAGATGGCAGATGAAAATGTTTTTTAGAAAATAGCCCTTTTAGATGTCTGTCAATTTGCCAGTAGATATATGGGCTTTTCTAGGGACTTGCTCATTTGGATTGTTTTGTGACATATATGAATTACTACAGTAAGTGGGTTTTTAGCTTATCTTTCATAGACACCAGAGAAGAGACAAGAAGACTATCGGTTGAAAGCCAAACTGCAGTACGTGATTAGGATAGCCCAGTTAATTAGTGTTGGGTTGGTGTGACTGAGAAAATAGTTAGGTGTGGCTATGCTGTCCAAAAGATTGTGGTGGAGTGGAGCTGACAGCTCTGAACCCTGTGGTTTGGTGAAGTGCTATCCCAACTTAGGAGTTCAGGTCAGGAGGAGTCCCTGTCACTGCATCAATTATGTGCCCCATGAACTAAAACCTAACAAGATCTGCATATGTTACAAGCATATGGACTCCTGCAAGAAATATTTATTCTTAAATAGTATTTTAAGTCTTCTCTTGTGTATGTACTGCAGAGCTGCTGAAGCAATTTGACTTACACAAGATGGTGCTTTATAAACTCTCCAGCTGTCTTAGCTAACAGATACATCATCAGGAGTCTGTTTTCATTTTTTTTTTGAGTTTTGGTAAGCTTTATGCTTATCTCACAATTAAATACTTTTAAGTCATTTGTCACTCAGTATTCTGCTGCAACAACAGTGCTATCTACTATTCACCCTGAAAACCAGGAGAGTTTGCTTTTCTCCTTTCATTTGCAGGCAGTAATGTAGAAATAGTTTCTATTATAGTATTTAGTGTACTACTGGTAACCTCCTGCTCCACAGTAAAATTGGGAAGCCATCTCCTCTTAGGTTGATGAAATGTGTCTAGACAGAGGCAAAAGCTGCGGTTGTCACAGGCTCGGAGGACAAGACAGTTCTTGGTTTCCCTCACTGCTCTAGATAACTGTCTTAGCTTTTCAGTGTTGCCCCAGAAGTTGGACAGATGAAGGAAGGATTCCTTTAGTTTGTTCTCCAAATGTTTCTTTTTACGTTTTCTTCAATTTACTGTTTCTTTTTCCTCTGGCTATATTTTTTCCTTAAATAAAATTCAACAAATATAATAAACAAAGCTCTATCTCTTCTCATAAAACTTAATGCATTCAATTTTCATTGTACTGGACAAGGGATAGTGTCCCGAAGCTGAGCCTCCCAGAATGTATCTTCGCTTCACTGCACTGGGACTGATGCATCAGGTTACAGGTCTGCAAGTGGGGATTGAAAAAAGATAGTTCATTAAATTCATCATATGATGATCATCTGTTTGAATGGGTAGTAGGTTATGGAGTGCATTACAGGTGTAGGTGGGAGGGGCATGTACATGGATTAAATGACTGCTTAGGTATGGATAGAGTTATTTGTTCACTGTAAGAACAGCCACCCAGTGAAACAAACTTTACATAGAGTGAGTTGAGCACACACAGCTTGGTTTAGTTACCTGTCAGTAATTATTATATGTCAGTAATAAGCTAAGTGTGTAGGCTAAAGCTACTGCATTGCTCCTCTGAGGTGTGGGTTTTTGTTTGCAGTGCGTGCAGTGTTAAAGTAGGACTTGAAATACTTCTTTAGACAGTCAGTGACTTTTCTTTACATGTATTCTTAGATTACTTACCTTTTTGAAGAAATTGGAAAGCAAGTCATCTTGGTTTGCTCTCCTGTTGCTTTTGCAAGGCTATGGCAGCCCATCTAATATGGTCAGTTTCTGGCCTGAAAAAACAGTCCTAAGAATGTGCTGCTTAGAGCTATAATAAGCACTAAGTCTTGCATCACTTGCTACTATTTGCAGGAGAGTGATTTAAGGAAAACACAATTAGCATGAGATTAGTCTGAGGAGGATCTCTAAAACAAAACTGCTGTTATTCTCATGGCTTCTCTGTCTTGGCTTGCTTCTGGTCATTTCATAGAGCTCTGAGGGGATGGGATTTTTTTTTCCCCCTTTGTTTAGTTTTTTTTATGCTTGTTTAATTTGTGCATGGCTGGCTTAGGGGAGAGTAATGGATGAGAGGTAGTAAAGAGCTAGAATCTTTCATGTGACATCCGAGCTCTCCATTAGATACACTGGAAAATATGATACCTGCTTAATTTGAAATCCTTTGGATAAAGATTGCCCATCAGGACTGATAAGAGGATATTAAGGGACTGTTGCAGAGACGGTTACATATCTGAATTAGTTGATGAGCTCAAAAGGATTTTTAAGGCCCCTGAAACAGTAGTTTAGAAGTGATAGCTAAACTAGAATAGGCCTCAAACTGTTCTGCTCTTTGAACATGAACTAAGGTAGAAGAGAGTCCACAGTGACTTGTGGTAAATCAGTGCAAATACAGGCTTACCTTGTTGAAGGGGGTATAACTGTACAGTGTGAAAAGACTGGTCAAGGAAATGACTACTTGGATGCTGCTCAGTCAAGGAAGGAGGAAGAGCTGCCTTACGTAGAAACCTAACCCTGCACTTACTGTTCGCTTATCTTCTTGACTTAAAGCTTCTCTTTTGATAGGAGTCAGTGTTGTTTTGCCAACTAAACTCCCAGATAGATGTTCTGTATGTCACAAAGTCACTTGGATATGAACTTCCAGTAAGCTTTCAGTTGTTTTGGGGAAAAATCTGGTCTTAAGGTAGACCCTGTTGCCTGGTTACTTCTCAAATTTTTCTTAACTTGTGGTGCTTAGTTGGAAAAAACAAGCCATGGTAAGCATCTAAAATCATTAAATTTGTATTAAATTGTTGCAGTTTAATACATCTGGATTGGAAAGCTGCTTTTGTGCTCTTATTTCTCTTCTCTTATGAGGACAAGGAGTTAATGGATTAGTGGATTACAGTAAAGCCTGTGACTCCCTGCTGTTTCCTGAGAAGTGTTGTTACAGGGGCAAATTTCTAGTGGCATAGTGGAGGAAGAAGTCAGTTCTGTGGATAGTAGTTCACTTACTGTGCAGAATATTAAAAAATGTACTCTACAAAGTTCTTAAGTATGATCAGCAGGTCACTGCTCTCTGTCTTCAGATATCTAATCACTGCAGGATGTCCCAAGACACAACAATCTCCAGCTGCCTTTGTGCCATTCATGATCTTCAACATGACAGACAGGCACTTCTTTCTTCTGATCAAATAGATCTTGTGGGAGGACCGCATGTGCTCCTGTTTTCATTCATAACAGGATGTTAGCACGTCAGTAAACAAAAAGCTTCTTGCTCTGCAGCCTTGAACAGGTCGATTTGTGAACAAAAGTGAAGCCATACTAACATTTTGTAAAAGTGTGCAGTATTTTATTGCAGTCTCTTTGGACTAGTTGTGCAGTGAGTTTGTAAACAGTAGCACCAACATGCTTCCTCAGACTTACTCAGGTGGAGCTGGAGCTTGAACCTCTATTGCAGCGCTTTAGATAGTTTAACCAAACGAAGGGATCTACGTAGACAGACTGATAATGTGAGGATGGGCAAACAGACCACTCTAATGTATTGCTGTGCAACCTGTTTGCATTTCTTTTGCCCTCTTCTGTGCTGTGCTAAAGAGCCAGTTGAGAGATTAGGGAGAGTTGGAGGATGGATTTGGTGTTTTACTTCATGAAGACCATGATCTGCACAGCAAATGGCTTAGTCTATCCTCTAGAGCTGTAACATTAGTACCTGTCCTGCTGGCAGGTAAAAGTAGTGGTTCAACTTACTGATATGAGTAAGTGTTAAAAGTACTATAAAAGCTCTTTCACAAAGGCAAGAATGGAGGTACTGATTACCTTTACATGCATATTTTCCTCTATTTCTACCATTTTTGCAGTAGAGACACTAGTATTTGTTTTGATTTTCCCTGTTTTTCAACCAGTTTCTTTCTCTGCTCCCTGACAGCAGAGTTCAAGAATATAGTGTAGTCTTTACATCATGCTTGCAGGCTGTTTTAGCAATAGGAAAGGCAGGTGGGTCATTTGATTGCTTTATGCCAACTAAAGTGTGTTTAGACAGTGAATGGGTGAACTTGCTCTCTACCTGATCATGTCTTCTGGCACTATCACTTGTAGTGAAGCTGGTGTGACTTAGCCTTTGGATAAACCCATCTTGCTTTTGACTGTTTGGCTCCCTAACTGACCTGCAGCAATGCAAGGTAATAGCAGGGATGTGTATGCCAGGATGAGAGCAGTGTTTAGGAACTGTCTGTAGCTGTCTCTTAAGAAGCGTAGCCTTGAATCAAACTGACTTTGAAACTATCAATATTTTGCTGAAGGGAAGCTGGGTAGCAGTTTGGCTGTGCTGTATCTCCTACCAAAGTGGCCAATCAGCTTGGATGCTCCTAATGTAGAGGCTAAAGAAAACATAACCAAACAGAAAAATTCCTGTGTTTGGAAAACAATGACTCACAGCTCTCAGGGAAGATGTCTAACATCACCTCTAAAACTGAGAATTTATCTTTTGTGTAAGAGCTGTGTTCTTTGCGATTAAGCGTTCCTAGCCATTGAGGAATTCAGAGAAGTTCCTGCTCTTAACCTTGGTAGTATTTGTATTCTCTCTCCTAAACAGAAAAGTAGACTTGTCCTGTCTCTTCAAGGCCTGTTTGATAATTGAATGTGAACAGAGTTCATGCTATGTTAGACTTACTGTTGTGCCACAAATAGTCACTTACACTACTACTGGCCTTCAAGAAGCATGACAGAATTGTGGCAGGCTTTTTCTTGTGCTAACAGAGCGTGCTACCCTCTGCTTTATAATTCATGCCAGCAGTGGTACATCTGTAATCATAAATTGTCAGATGGCCATAGGGCAGGTAAGGCTAAGAGGTAACATAGTGTAGCAGTTCTCACTTGTACATACATTCAAAACAAATGCGTTATTTGCTGGGCTCAATTGCACTGACTGCTGATAAGCATATTGGAGCCAGATGAGTACTGGGAACATCTAAACTTCTGTGAAGTGATTTATCTATTTATTTATTGCTTTAAATTGTTGACAATATGGCTGTGTCTCAAGGCCTTGCCTGCAGAAATCTGCTCGGCTCAGTATTTGTGTAGCTGCTGATAGAAAAAACACTTCTCTGTTCCTTTGGGAAATAAATGTGTAGGCTTGGTCAGAAGTTTATCAAGTGATTTGTATGAAATTGAAGAACTAGTAGCAGTTCTAGTTAGCACAAGTGGGTTGTGTGCCTCAAACTTGTCATAAGCAGTCTGCAGTTAGTATAGCAACAAGTTAATCCTGATGGAGCAGGTCACTGTCTGAGTGAGCCACAAGCAACTCACTAATTCTAACCTTGAATCATTTGCTTAATCTTGCAACCCTGCTGCCAAGTTACTATTAGGATATGTCAGGTGTTCTTTTCAAATTAATGGACTCAACAAACCCCTTTCCTGTACGTTTTCTCATTCTTTAGATTGTAATGCAGAGCTCCAGAGGTATGGAGGATTTATGTAGTACTGAAGTGCTGACTCTAGCCTGGATAACCGGGAAATACAAGAATAGTAGTTGGTTCTTTTGATGAGCTGTGTGACTTACGATGTTCCCTACTCTATCTTTGTTAAACAAGATGGTAATTAAAGATAATACTGCTCTGCAGACTAAATTTACCTTGCCTAATGAAGGCAGTAGGCAGCATGATGGAGTCTGAAGCCTGACAAACTGCCAAATGTGAAGTAATCACCCATAAGCGCCTTGGACTGTGTTGTGGCTGGGTACCTCTGTGCTTGGTACTCGTCTTGGAGACGATGAGCAGTACTTGTACACTAGGGCTGTAAGGCTATAAACACTACATGTCTTTTCAGCAAAACAGCAACCCAAAGCTTACTGACTTCCAGTCACCTCTCTTAATAACTTATTATGGATATTTAATCAGTCTGTTAAAATGGTAGAAGTCTGAATAAGTCAAAGTGAGAAGGATGTGGCCTGAACTCAAATGGAACATAATCTTCTTGTGTTCTGGCTTAACTACTGTCCTACCCATCAGTCTGTATACATGACATGACCTTTTTAAAGCCTCTCCAAGTTAAATGGCGTGAATTAGGTTACAGAACATTTTGTTGGTATACAGCTCTGATAATTTCATGAGAGTGGGCGCTGTGTAACAGCCTGAAAGTGTGGCAGAGCAGTTGCCTTTGTTAGCTCTGAAACGTAAGCCTCTATTCCTGTAGCGTAGCACTCCTTCAGCTATCATCATCTTCCTTTTTACTGTCTTAAAGGCTACTTGAGTGTTTCTAGTGATGGTACAAATAAAATATGCATGTAGAAATTATTCAGTGAGTGTTGGCAAGCCAGAGTAACGTGATGAAAACTTCTCTGTTAATCAAACACATTTTAACAGTGCCCTCCCTTTCACAGTTAGTGGGATAGAAGATCTGGCTAGTAGTTGGTCCTTGGTTTATGATACTTCTATTTTATTTTGTCCTTTACAGTGGAAGCTGCCTTCCACAGTGAGATATTGTTTTGCTTTGTCATCCTCTAATATAAGCAGTTCATCATGTTTGAAGAAGGTTACCATACAATGCAACTGCTGGAGTTGAGGAAATTTGGGGTTAGATACTTCAGCCTGGTTTTAACTCGTGAGTTGTCCTCAGCATTGTTATGTGATTGTCCTCAGTGACATTTAACACTTGCTGTGCTGGTGCTGTTCTTTAAAACTGCAGTTGCAGGCTTGCATAGACTGTAACTAGTAATAAGGTGAAAACTTAATGTTTCAGTGTGATTTCCAATATATGAAGTTAAACTTTTATCACCAGCTAATTGCTATGCTGTTTATGTTTGGGCTCAGTCTGGGTGAGATCATATGCTGCCTTCAAAATAGAACGGCCTGAAGGCATTATTCAAAATAGGCTTTTGTTCATATGCTAAGCAAGATTTAAAATTTGAGAGAATAAACCTTCAGATGTGACTATGGGTGTTCCTGTCATCTCGCTGCTACAGCTGTGTGCATGGGGGTGGGATTTCCATGTTTGTGTTGCTGAGCCTGCAGACTATTTCTACTAAAGGTGCTGACTTCACAAATTCCTGAAGTATTTCAGTCAGGCTTTGCTTAATGCTCTGTTGCTTGCTTAGGACACAAAGAACCCGATTTCTAGCAGTAACTGGTAATCTGTGAGTATAGCAGGTAAATAATGCTGCTTGGAAGATGTGCCAAGAGGTTTTGTTGATTTTAAAAAGTAAAAGATGGCCTTGATTTCATCTTGGGATAAGAAAAGCTGACTGATATGTATTACTGTTTCCCTTTCCTCGCCCCATTTTTAACATTTTAAAATTGTGATTATTACCACACTTGCTGAGGTTAGAGAAACAATTGCTAATAATTCAAAGCAAATATTGCAATTCACTTTCCTTACAAACATAAGTTATATGATACAGAGCAAAGACCTAGTTTCTAAATTTAAATAACTAAATATCCTACTCAGGCTAGCAGTGTCCCAGACTGAGGTCTATATTCTCTGCCCTGTTAATGTAAATGAAGTACAAAATCTCCAGACTCAGTGGTTATGTCTTAATGAGATGTGCCTTTCCCATGGTGAAAGGGAAAATAAATTAAAAGCTTTAGGAAATTAAAATTTTCATTGGGAGCAGATGAGTGGCTGAAAATAAAGGAAGTGCTTTGAGGTCTTTAAAAAGAAATAGCTCACAAAATTGAAATGTTTATTTACATAAGCGGTTGCACCCTTTTGGTGTATGTTACTGTGGCCCCCTGTTCTCAGAGGACGGACCCCAGAGCAAATGACTTGCTTCAGTCTAGTAATGATCTCCTAATGCTGGCAAGTGCCCTAGAAGCAAACACTTGAGTATCTCTGCTGTGTGCACAGGACAAATAATCCAATTAAGACGAATCTAAAATCTATAAAGGAAGGCACTTCAGGTCTTAGATGGTCTGACTTGCTGCTCATTTACACAATAAATAGTGTTACTACTTAAAAACCAGCTTTCTTTAGGTTGACAAGTTAAATTAGAACAAAACTCATTATGTGTTGCATTATTAGTGATATATTAGTGAAAACTGGTTAAACTTTGTGATTCCAACAGATGCATCTTTATAAACTGAGGGAATTATACCGTGTTGTCTAGCTTTGTCATTCTAGAAGTTAACTGGAATTTCTAGGTCAAATTAAAACTGTGGACATTATCTTTGGCTTTATCTGGAAATCAAGGTACATACAGATAGCAACTACAATTTATGTTTCAGAACAGGTATCGTAAATTATTGAAATTGTGGGTTGTTTTTTTGCCCTGTGGAGTGCCTGCCAAGGCACCCTGCACTTCAGTCTTTTGAGCAGTGGCCCTTACAAAACACTGTTGTAGAATGGAAGCAATCCATTTTAAGCAAATACGTGGGGTCTGCAGGTATTTTGTTAAAATGACAAGGCAAACTGAAGTAGTTGCTTCTATTTTGGGCCTAACATTTCTGTTTGTACAGTGTGCTGTGGCTGCTCCATGTCTGTTCTCTTGTGGCCATTGTTAGAGGCAGATTAATACAAACCCATTCTCTGCATCTTATGCAAGAGTTGGTTTCAGAAGTGCGTAATTTCAGTTTGGTTTTTTGAGTCTAAGTCAAGAAATTACAAAATCTGGATTCATTTGTATTTGGCAAGGGATTCCTTTATACTTTGCTCTTAAGCTATCCTGAGGCACTTGTTTCCTTGAGTTACTTAATCACCTTTCATAGGGTCTGCTGTAAGATCTCCTTTGGAATCGTAAAGGGAGGATTAACAGTCATAGGGTTACACAGGCTTTTGGACATGCAAATATAGTGGGATATTTAAATGCCTGAGATGTTTCTGTTGGAGAAAGGAGTGAGATTGGAGGTGCTTTGGAATACCGGTCATGATCTGCTCTTCAAGCCTTGTCATATCCCCTGCTTGCACATTCATGGCTGTAGCTGTGATCCCAGTGGTGTGGGGAAATGTGTGGTGTGAATGCAGGGCATGTGATCCCCGCTACTCAGAAGGTTGGACCATTTTGACCCAGGGCTAGGAGACTTTTACTCGTAACCTTGTAACCAAGTATATGTCATGAAGAGGGAAAGAAGCTGTCGTATTCTGCTGTTAGTTGATGTTTTGGAACACTTGGAACTGCTTGAAACTTTTGGAAAGTGAACAAAAGTTTTAGACTTCCTGAAAGTTTGAGTAGGTGCATATCTGAACTAACAACAGAACTAAATAACCAGTTCTGCATTGCTGAAGTGCACTTCACTTGCTTCCCTCAAATGACAGGCAGCTGATCACAATGCCTGAGCTGGCTGTTTTACCCTTCCATACTCCTACTCATGTAGGAGACAATGGACTCAGACCTCTGTAGAATCTCAGTCACCAAAAACTAAAATGCTAAAGGGTAATAAGCTGCTTTGGACAATGCAAATATTACTCGAATAAGTTTGCATTATCAGAATTTAAACTGCAGCTATTTCCCTATGTAACTTGAATTGGTGCTAGGAATCCCAATATCTATTCTTGGAATCAAAAGTTGATACGAAATACTGATGGTGCTGAGAAGTATAAGGTTGCAAAGTCTAATCTAATAAGGTGTGAATTTTAAATATTTCTGGTTTTCAAATTATTTTCATGAAGTACATTGAAAATCTGAACTTGTATCTTATGAGTTCACTGTTGTTTACCTTGCGAGTTTACTGGTTTTCCTCTTCAGTCTATTAAGAAAGTTTTTAAAGCTGTTGAACTGAATGATTGTTCAACAGAGAAACAATAAATTGGCTTGCCCTTAAGGTGAAGAATAATATGAGCTGCTTCTTTATAAGATTGTGCTTAGGAGACTCACTCCTTTAAAGCACTGTCAACTTAGTAATCATAATCAGATAGGAAGTAAAATCCACTTTTCTCTGGGTGGTTTCATGAACAGAGAAACTTAAGTGTTTGTGAAAGTCAGTAGCAGTGGCATCTCAGGTTATATGCAAGTGACACTGTCTAAAGTCTGCAAAGCTTCTTGAAACAGGGAGGTCCTTAGAGCTTCTCAAATTCCCCTATAAAGCGATGCTTAAGTTACCTCTGTTTGCCTTTCGTTCCAATGCTGGAAATGGAGAGTAATAACTCCTCCTGATGTGTGTTTGTTCACAAATGTATGTTTCTGTTGGAGTGAAAAGATGCTTAAGGTGGCAGAGGGATGTCCAAAGAACTGTCCCCTGATACATTTGCTTTTTATTTCAGGCAAGAGTAAAGAAGCGGAGATAAAGAGGATAAATAAAGAACTAGCAAACATTCGGTCAAAATTTAAAGGTAAGTAACTTGATCATACTACACTATATATATTTCCATATGACATTCTGTTATGGGGTTTTGTTTTTATGTGTTTGGACTTCTTTTGTCAACTGCTGACTCAAGCAAAATGCTAGAGCAGTCTGTTAGAATAACTGTTGAAAATGTTCTCTTAGCTACAGAACCTTCTGACAGTCCTGTGATTCTTGGCCATAACAGAAGCAAACTCTCTCCTCTATCAAAGAATTGGGCTACAAACGGTTTCTAATACTTTGCCTCCTAACCACGTGACTGCTCAGCTTGTTTGCTTCCAGAAGGCTGAGGCTGTGAATAGTTTGAAGAAACATGGGTGGACATGGTTATTTCCAGTAAAACAGAGTCTGTTTAAAATTTTCTTCCTTCCCGCCTCTTCAGCCCTGAGCCCTTTATGGAAGTAATGAATTAGGCTGTTTTCTTGCAGAATAAAGATTAAAAGGTGTACATCTTTATATGTATACATCAAGAGCTATACATCTTGACCACAAGCAACAGCAGTACAAGTTTTTCATACATACAAAGGATATGCAGTAAGTAATTCCAAGAGGTAGTGATTAACTTCTAAACAACACAAGGTAAAATTCATGCTGTTAGCTGTATTCAAGTTGTGCATGTGGTGTCAAATTTTAAAGATTCTGAGAGGTAGATGGGATGTTTTTAAATGGAGTTGTAACAGTAGTGGCTGTGGCAAGTTCTATTTAAGTAGTTATGGGCTGTGTGTGTAGTTAGATAAGGCATTGCAATGTGGAGGTCGTTTATCTGCCTTCAGAATCTGGTGGATTTGTAGTAAATTAATTTACCTTAGCTGGCTATCCTGTCTTAGACTAGCATATCTGTTTGGAATACTCAATGCATTAACAAATAATTTTCCTGAACTTTGTGATCTGTTGCTACATTTTAAGTGGTATGTCTTTTAAAGGTGTATGAAGGCCTTTAAAAACCTGAGTGCATCAACAGCTTAGAAGGGAAAAGTTAACCACAGTGCAAGACACTCAAGAAATTCTTCTGAATTAGAAGCCATCACATGCGTCTGTGTTTACATTTTTCTCTTAGAAAAATAGGTAAAAGTACATGAACAGTTAATTCTTCTCTGCTTACTGGTGAAGCAGGGGAGAAATTATAAGAATCTCTGGCTGTGTAGAACCATAAATCAGGCAATGATCAGAGAATAGAGGTCATTTGAGCAAAGTAGTGTCGTAAGTGTAGCTTCCATACGCTGTGTAGCATCCTTTAAGCACTATTTAAATAGTCTTGAATAAGGGTCACTATATGCTCATTCAGTATCTTGAGTGGAAGACGACTAAACCTTCTTGTAGCTGATCTTCATTATGGTTACTTTATTACTAAATCTGTTTGGATTTTGGGTGGAAAATTTTAATTACCTGAAGACAATAACTTGATGAAGCTTGAGCAAAAACATGAATGTCACAATTTGGAAAGAGTTGAGTTTAGACAACTTGTTGTGTGACTGCTTGAGGCCTTGAGAGTGTGAGGAGCTGATATCTGTGTTATCTTTCTGCTGCAGGAGTCTCACGTAGACTTCATGCTGTGTGGTTCTTCCTTGCAGAAGGGCTGTATAAAAATTAAGAGACCTTCATATGCATTTTATTCTTGGTTTAAGTGGAGATTACTCAGTTTAGCCCAGTTTCTTTTCCTGTAGCTCTGACCTTAAAATGTTTTTAAATAGTTTGGATTAAGACAAATATGTGATTGTGAACTTAAGATGAAGTCCCTTTCTAAATAACTATGGTGAATTCTGGTACCCTGAGTTACTGGCCCTACCTGGCCAAAGATGCAGCTTTTGGACTGGCTGCATGTCTGTAACCAGGGAAAGGTCTGACTAAGAAACAAGACCTCTTAACAGAGAAGTTCTTGCTTGACACCAGTGTAGGAGTCTGGTCTACTTCCGGGCCTTTGTATGCACACAGACCCCCATCCCGTGTAACTTGCAAGGTGTATTCTTATACCGTTACAGAATCTCGGTATTTCTGCTTTTGTTCTATCGTGCAAGTAGCTGTCAAGCCTGTTACCTGCCTTATTTTTGGGTAACCTCCTGTTAAAAATAATACCCTTGTATTTAACAGCCTGGGATAAGGTTTCACATCTCTGGATAAGCAATACTTTCCTTGAACTGATGGAACTTGTGCTATGGCTTTGGGTTCTGATCCAGCTTTTGTGCACCAAGCTCAACAGGAATTTAGGATCTCTGTACTTAAGGTGACCCTGTCTCTTGTTCCTTCCTCATGGAGCATGAGGAAGCTCCATTGCTGAGGTCACTGTGTCCTTGACGGTTGCTTTAAGTGCTTCTGCATTAACTGAGATAAGAAAAATGTAGTAGAGAGAAACTACACCAGTGTGATAAAGGAGAAGTTGTAGGAGTTAAGTGTGGAGACATGCTGTTACTTTTGTTTTACATGTTCAGACTGTAAACTGATTTTGCTCCCATGCTTGAACCAAACTGAAAGGCTCACTGTCAGAGCAGTAACTGCTTTGGGAGTGAAAAAATATCTGGTTTAGTAAGTTGTTGTATCACTTTGGTCTCTCAGACCAGAATTTGTGTATTAATGAAGCTGCCCACAAATCTGTAAGTTGTTTCCAGCTTATAGATTGGTTCTCTGCTTGATTCAGACTTGTTCTTTTTTTTTTCCTGCTCTGGCATTAGAATTTAGTTTTGTTCTGATTACGTAGTAGGATTTATGTTACAAGAGTGACTGCTAGATTTCAGACATATTTGTATATCTTCTTTTTGGCTCATGCAGAAGTACCCCAATGTCAGTTGTTAATTGCTGCTTTTTTTTTCCACTTGTTTTTTCTTAAGCTGTCTTGGTTTTCCATCTTCAAGCAGATCTTCTCTATTGTCCCAAAATACACAGGAACCCTTTGGAGGGAGTTAAGATAAGGCTCTAAATACCTGTTTTAAACTGAAACTGTGTAACAGTAAGTTCAGTAAATCAGTAAATTGCTTTCCTGGCAGGCTGTGAAAGCACAGGCTTTATATTTAAGATGGGCCTGCTTAGTCACACTGTCTTCTGATCATGTGTGAAGGCAATCAGACAGTAAAATCATAAAGTGTCTTCACTGACAGACTGAACTGTTGGAAGTAAAATCAGGCTTCAAAGACCTGAGTTGTAGGGCTGATCTTGTAATGCTTTGTTCTGATCCTAGTAGTATGGTAACTAAATACTGGTTTATGGATTCGTATGGGTTGTTTGGCACAAATATTCAGTGTTTGATGTAGAAGGCTTGGACTATTTCCTACGGAAATACAGATCTTGTCTGTAGTGTAGCTATGTTCATAAAAATCAAATTCACTTTTCTTAGCTTCCAGGCTAGTAGTGGCCTTCTGATACGGTATATCCCTGGACTGCTGCCAGGTACATGAACAGAGGTCAGTGTCAGCCTAGGAAGGAAGCAAAGAAACAGTGTTGTCCATTGCAAAAGCTGTTACTGTGGTTTTAAGAGCTAAGATTTTAAGGTAGCAATCAGCCATGTGAAAGCTAGTGAGATTAGACTTGTCAGGCTTCCTTATCTACCCCCAGTGAATATCCCAAGACTAAACTGCTTTCCTGACCCCTCTGGCTGGTAGCAGGCTCAGTAACAGTGCAGCACACTGGCTTTTAAGTACACTGAGTTAGATTGAAAAGCAGGTGCTGTTTTTTAACTAGTGTTCTAAACTAGAGCTGGAAGCTGCTGCCTGAGAAGCAAAGGGTCTTACAATACTTTCTTGCCTTATTTCTTCCTTTTCAGAGGGCTGTGTGAAAGGTACATATGAGCAATGGAAACCAAAACTTGTGTTGAAATGCTAGGGAGGTGATACAAAGAAATGTGGTAGTAATTATTTCTTAATAGTACTCATTGTTGATCAGCTGTTAATAATTTCTTTCTTAGCAAAATAACTAATAAGTTTTTCAGGGAAAGCAAGTAGCCTTTGAAATGCTCACTGTGCTCAAAACCTGCTGACATCTATTGTGAATCCTTCCTGTTTCTGCTGACTTGATTTGCAGCACTTGCAAATGTTCCCGAAAGCATTTGAAAATGAGCTGAGTTAAAAGAAATAATTGTGTATTGCAATAAAGATAACAGAACATGTGACATTTCCTTCTGCTCTTGTTTGGATGTTTGCTTGGGACTGGGGGAAGCTGTACTATTTTAGCACATACTTAAGCAATGAGACTTGTTATTAATGTTTAAAATAGAACCTTCAGAACTCTTCGTAAATGCAACATGGAAGGGAGAGGAATAGGTAAAATTTCAGTAAGAATCTGAGTCACAGACTTCTTCAAAACACAGCTGGAGTTAGACAACTACTGTGAGACCTTTGACTGAAGTGCTCTTTTTTCAAATTGCTCAGGTAATTAAATAATAAAATTAAAAAAACCCGCCAGTATTCTGTTATTGCTGGGCACTAATAAGACTTTGAAGAAGAGCTATAGTAACTCTAACCTAGTTATAGGCCTAGTTTATAAGCTTGCCTGAGAACTGTCACACTGCCTTCAATTCTGTATACAAGGAACAGGAGGTTTTGAAAACAGTCAGTGTAGCATTTTTTTGTCTTCAGAAAAGGTGTTTTGGGTACTGATTTTACAATATTTTTCTTTGATACTGCATGGTGGAGAAGGAAGCTGCTTGTTAGTAAGATGGTGATATGTTTAGTGCTTGATTGAATGGCATAACTTCTATCAAACATTCTTCAAATACCCTGAGATCCAGGGACCTTGCTAATCTGAGCTCTTAAAATACTGGTACCTTGGAAGGATAAAATGTTTTAAATAGCTGAGTCCTAACCCTAAAAAAGGAATTGCCAAACCATGACAAATAGTTTGTTGTGAAAGTTGATGTGGTTCAAAGTATAAATATTTTCATTTGCTTATGTTCTTCATTAAGCAGTTGGGTTGCAGCATTCTGTACTCTCTCTTCCCTTCTGGTATCACAGAGTCAACAGGAGTCATTTGACAATATAAGAAATTAGATTTAATACTTCTAATTTTTGTATTTTGCTGGTGGATTGTATACTAGCAGACAGCTGCAGTTCAGCTTCTCGGCCTGCTGGGAATTCGGTCTTGGAGACTGATTGGGGTGTCTTCACTTCTGGTAAAGTTCATGTGAAAGCTACTTTCTGATGTTTTTTGATGTATCTGAATCTCAGAGAAGCAACTAACGATATTAATGCTGTCCAATACCTTAGTAAGTCCTCAATTATGTAGAGCTTGGCCACTAGAGTATGACTGACTAAAATGTATTCAGCCTATTTAGTGCCCCTTTCTTGAATCATAATAGTATCTGTTAATGGTATTGAGCGTCACCTATTCATTGGTCACCTAGGAATAGGTGGTTTGTCAGGAGTTGGAATGGTTTTTATTGCTAGGTAATGTAAAGGCCCACTGGTTTATTCACTGATTATTTGTTTTCCTTCTGAATTTCATGTAGATGACCAATTAAAATCAAATCTGAAGAGTTCATAGAAACTCTTCCTAAGCAGCTGAAAAAATATTAGAAAACTAAAGCTGTCACTCCGCCTTTTCCTGTGTTTTGTTTTTTGGGTTTTTTCCTTGCTTCTTCTAAGGAAAGGTATCTTTGATCTGCATCTCCCTGCCATGGTGGGGATAGGAAGAAGCTTCTGCTCTTGAGTGCCATTTTATCGGGAAAATAGTATAGCAGGAAGTATTTATGCGGAATACTCTGTTGGCTGCTTAAGCTGTAGTTTGAAGGTCACAGCAGATGGGCAGATGTTGAATATCTTCTCTTTCTTCTGGCCATATTGCTTCCAAAGAAGGAAAAAAAAATAATTTCCCACTGGATGTTTCACTCTGGTTCTTCTAACAGTAATTCCCATGTCTAGGAAAGCAAAATTCTCTACATTTGTTTGCTGACTTAGCAGGATAATAACCTTATGGCAGCAAACTATAAAAGTGGCTTGAAGAAAACATGTCTTTGGGCAGCTTTCTGCAGAGCTGGCTGTTGTCAGAGGATGTTGACAGGATCCAGTATAGCAGGACTTCACTGTCATGGGTATCTTCAGTAGTGCTGCTTCCTGTATTGAAGTAAAGTGTGACACAGATTGGCTTCTGTAGTACGGACCTGAAGACAACTCCTCTTTGCACAACGTAAACAAAGCTTTAAGGTGAAGCTTTTTGTTGGCAGCTGATGCATTGTCTGTGCTAGTTACAAAAAATCAACGGGTGCCTAAAAACCCAAATTAGAAGGGTATCATTGTCTGCATTAAAATAGCAGTGGTTTGCTTAAATTTATCCCAGTTGAAATAAGATCAAATAAAAGAAGTTTTTTAGGGTCAAAATAGAGAGCAGAATGCATAGTTGCAGCCTGTAGACATAAACTTTTAGCATTTTAGTACTTCCATGGGCCAGTATGCTTTCTGTTGGTTCACTGTTACATGGCTTCACACGTAGATGGTAGTCTTCATTCCTTCTGTAACTGTAAGTTTAGGAGTGGTAAGGTTTCCTTGGTTCCCAGTCTGTGAATGTAGTGTGAAATCCAGGGGAGCTGTAGATTCATATGGTGTGGGAAATTTAACATGCCTCTGTATCAGTTCATGAGAAGGAAAAAGGAGCAACTTCTGTACTATTAAGATTCTTTTGTAACTTCAGATTTATGTAATAGGCAGCTATATATAAAATAAAAAGGCAACTTACAGCTTTTATTGGCAAGGGCAGTGAGTAAGGGATATCTTATTGAAGTTTTAGTATATGCAGTGCTGTCTTGCCTGTCACTAAGGAATACACACTTGATGTGACAGATCAGTTATTCCAGGCCCAGAATGCTGAGGCAAAGGAGCTTATGTAGCCTTTTAGGCAGCAGGATATATCAGTATTTTGCTACCCTGACTGAACTACCCAGTATTCAGTTTTGCCTGATTTACTGGATACCCCTTTATTTCCTGATTTGAGGTAGGGAGGGAGTGAAACACAGAAAGTTTTACGTTCATATGTAGCTCTTCCCTTCAGGAAAAGCAATGGTCCCTGATGAACTGGAAGCTGCGCTGCTCCATGTCACTTTTTCAAGCTTCTAAAATCAGCAATACTGCAACATACGGCCAACCTATTTAGGGTGCATTTTTCTTCTAGAACTGGAACACTTGTGAATACTTTCATTTTAGAAAAACTTTAAAGTTCTCATGGTAATCTCATTTCATGTGTTTTTTCAAGTCTTTGGGATATACCATTGTCACCTGATCTTTCTAAAACAACTTGCTGGGTATTTTTTGTTGCTACTGAGTTCTCTACAGTGGTGCACTTGGAAAAGCGTGTTAACACTTTTATTGAGATAAAGGTTTGATAATTGGTTTAAGAGAAGAACGTGTATGGAAGACAAAGGCTCTCAACAGAAGTGGGAAAATCAAAATGGAGCAAACATGGACGCACTGCCTCTTCGTAAGAATATACTCTAAAGACACTGCAGAGTACTTCAAGGACTAGATGATAGCATTGTTTCATGACCATCCTTTCATGATCGTCCTTTAGGATATAGATAATGGTAGATGGAATTATCACTACGTAACCAGATATTAAGCTCAACATAGACTTAATTGTTTGTTTCCTTGCTTTTCAGGTGACAAGGCTCTGGATGGTTACAGTAAGAAAAAATACGTCTGCAAACTGCTCTTCATCTTTCTGCTGGGGCATGACATAGACTTTGGTCACATGGAGGCTGTAAACCTGCTCAGTTCCAATAGATATACAGAGAAACAAATTGTGAGTAACTTGGGCTTTATAAAAGATAATCTGGTCTGTCTAATATCCTGCGTCAGGTGTGGAGACTGTAAAGAATTTTGCTTCATTCCCCCTGCCCTGGCTTAAAGCCTTACTTTGGCTCCAGGAGTGATTCTGAAATCTTAACACCTCTGTGCACAGAGAGTCTTGAACTAATGGCAAAAGCTAAAACGTGAACTCTGCATAAAATTATTACTATTGTTAAGAAACTGCCTCTAGTCTTGCACTAAAAGGTAAGTAACCTTTTAATTTTCAGAATATCTCTTTCCATCTTCCTAGGTAAGGTTGTGTTTATCAGGTGCATGTAACTTATTAGTATTGGACTAATAAGCCAAAATCTTGATTTGCCCCCATTCATCTAAAATAATCTTTTGAGTATATGCCAAAATAGACAGAAAAAACACTTAAAACCAGATAATTAGGGTAACACTGAGCTTAATCATTTTTGTTTAATTCACTTAATCATTCTAGCCTTTGCTCTATCTAAGTACCCATTTCTGCCCATATGGTATTGGAGAGAGGTGTATGTGTCAAAGAAATCATGTTTCCTGTTAATGCCACAGTAAATGAAGTCAGCTAAAATAGATTTTCCATGCTGTGATTCACAGGGCTATCTGTTCATCTCCGTGCTGGTGAACTCTAACAGCGAGCTCATTCGCCTGATAAACAACGCCATCAAGAACGACCTGGCCAGCCGGAACCCCACCTTCATGGGCCTTGCTCTGCACTGCATTGCCAATGTGGGCAGCCGGGAGATGGCAGAAGCGTTTGCTGGAGAAATTCCCAAAATTCTTGTGGCTGGGTAGGTATGACATGCCTCTTTCAAATACAACACCAATAAACTTTTCAGTAACTTGGTTCCATTGCAGCAGATTAATCCATGCTTGGGCTCTACAGCCCTGGCCTTGCAGTATAAATAGTGACAGTTCCAGTAGCTGCAGGTGCTTTGCCGTGCCTGAGTGTGGAGTTGCTTGTAGGAGTGTAAAACTACATGGAAATTAAGACTTTTGGTGTCTTGAATAGGCTTTTACAGCCTTGTTGTGATCTGATTTTTGTTCTGGATAAATGTGTGGTAGTGAACACCCCTGAAATGTGTATGTTTTACTTTTCTGGCCTCTCCTGATGAAAAAAAAGAAACACATGAACCTAAATAGATATTTTTATACTACAAATTTCGTTATAAACTGAAGTTCTTATGTAAATGTGCTGACTTCATAAGGAACATGGTAATATTGATTTGTGAGCTTTGTTGCTTCCTCTCTCAGCCATGTAAACAGCAATTAATGTAAATGGCAAATAGTCACCACCAGCTTTCTTACTTTTGTCTAGCTGAAAGTTTCTGAATAGACCTGGCAAATGTCTGAAACTATAGTTAAGTCAATGTAAAGTTGGAGCTGTGATTGTAGGACTAATTTGTTTTGGAACTTAAAACGTCCAAGTGCAAACAGTGCATTTAAACTCTTACGGATATGAAATGTTTTACAATATACATGGATCTTTTCATAACAAATAAATGTCTTATATTATTACAAAAAGTGACATGTGGTATAAGAACTGTATTAATACCTTAAATGTCAGGCCACTGCCCTTGCCAGGTGCTGTTCTCCATGGAGCATAGTGGAGACAACACAGCAGTGATGAGTCATGGGTTTTAATAAGATAACCTTAAAAAGTTCCAAAAATTTCACTTGGGGTCACTAATCGCAGACAGAGCACAGCACCTTCAGTTCAGACTTGTTTAAACTTGGAGCTGTGTTTATGTTCTGAGATCACTCTTCAGCGTCTCATTCTTTCTGCATTTCTAAGATAATACATATAAAATATGTTTGTGTACCCATCCTGTCCAAGTGACCTGGGCAGAATGAGCATTGTCAGTTACATTTGCAGCTTTAGTGTAGCTCTCTTGGCTTGAATATAATTAGAGACAGGGGAGGAATAGGTTCATGGTTTTGTTTTGTGTTTTTTAACTGAGGTACAACTTGATCTCATGGAAAACTGATAAATTCATGAAGAATAGCTGGACCGAACTTCTGCTCGGGATACAGAAGTTTCTGAACATTTAACCAAGATTGCACATTATAAGCTGCCTCTTAAAACTTCTACTGGTAGTGCTCTGTATGTTTCATAGCGATTGTCTGTGCATCCCACAAAATGCTTAATCAACTACTTTGTGAAAAGGAGTTCACTGAACTAGAATAGTTGCATGCCACTCTTAAAATAGACCATTTCTGTGCCAGCAGCAGGGATGGAAAGGTGAATAGATTTGTGGGTTGTGTACTTGGTGGCAGCCAACTGGCATGCTAGCTGTAGGTGCTGAAGCTGTTGAGTAGTTCATGATTGCTATCTGACACGCAGGGCCTGTCAGGAGATCCAGCTTTGGTCACATTCATAAGGTAGTGTGTCTGAACTGTTTGATTTCAGTCGGCCTGGAAGAAGCTTGTTCTTGTGATTAGATGAGATGAACTTTCAATTCTCATAAAAAGATGAGAAATGTTACTCTAAGTTGTAAAGAATCATTATAGAGGCTACTAGGCATATGTAATAGTTGAAAACTTGACTAATTAAACTTAATGGAAAAATGAAGAAGAAATACTTTAACATAGGAAGACTTCAGTGAAGTTCTGTGGAAAAGATGCAGCCTGGCCAGGGATGCTGAGTCAGTGTGAAATCTGGCATAAAGCCATCCTGCAGGTATTGCTGTGCCTTAACCACTGTATTTTAAATCTGGATGTATGTCTTGCAGGGACACTATGGATAGTGTGAAGCAAAGTGCTGCTTTATGCTTGCTGCGTTTATACAGAACTTCTCCTGACCTTGTTCCCATGGGAGACTGGACATCTAGAGTGGTGCATCTCCTCAATGACCAGCACTTGGTAAATGAGCTTCATTATGCTTCTTGGGCCTAGGGTGTATAGGGAATGATGTGACTTCTGCTGTTAAGTACACAATTTAGTTCTTCTTGAATCTTTCAAGCAAATGGGTTGCTGTTGTCTTCAGGCTTTGGAAAGAAAATGGAAGGAGTTGTCCTTTTTTTAGTTGCTGTATATATTCATTTTTTATAACGCTTTGTTTACCTTTTCACTGTAGATAGAAGAATGGTATGTACAAGTTCCTCTTTTCCTCTGGCTGTAAATGAATTAATCTTGTGCCTTGTTACACTGTCATATTGCACAGGTGCAATACTAATTTTCCTAGGCCTTTTAAGATTAGATCTGCACTAAAATTCAAGACTTGATTTGTCATTGCTTAGGCTTCCTTGTCCTATAGTGTCCATGTCATTCTTACTGTGATGGTTAAAAAACCCTATTGCTTTAGAAAGGAGACCCTGTTTTTTTCCCCCAGTCCAGTTACTTTAAGAAAATAATGCTGTTAAGACTTGTGCTTCAACAGTAATAAGAGTGCTTTAGTCTGCAGTAGTAATATCCAGTGCTTGTGTTATACAAAGCCCCCTCCTCGTGTTGGGTTGTAAGAATTCTTTCCTGGGTGATCTGCTGCATTGAATTTCTTCTGCTCATGCTTCTCTTGTGTAATAAGACAATTTGTCTTATTAATAATTATTAATAAGGCTTAACTTTAATACAGCTCTCTTATTTTAGATGTACTATCCAAACATGAGACAAAGATAATACAAAAAATAGCATTAAATGCTCTGCAAACATGGCAATATCATGTTGTTGAAAATTCTGTTGGATTCTGCAGGTGTGTAATTAGTCTAGTTGCTAGCCAAATAAAAGGCTTTTTAATGTAGGGCTTTGTAATGGGGATAAACATATCTTTTTTGTATATTAAAAAACAGTTGAATTGAAAGGTGTTACTGGGCAGCATAGTAAACTGAGACAAAACTGAATGTGAGGTTTTTTGTGTTTCGTTTTTTTTCTAGGGTGTGGTTACTGCAGCTACAAGTCTGATCACCACTTTGGCACAGAAGAACCCGGAAGAGTTTAAGACTTCCGTCTCCTTGGCAGTGTCTAGATTAAGCAGAGTGAGTCCAATGATGACCCTGATAATACTTCACTGTTGATTAATTTACTGAGCTTTCTAGACCAGGTTAGCTTCCTGTTCAGCTTTCTAGGGTGAGATTAGTTTACTGTACCATTAAATGTGAAGATGATTCAGTGTCACTTCATGTAGGTGCTTCAGGTAACCTCTTTTAATGCTTGTTGCTTACCAGGACAGAAAGCTGTATTGGCTTGCCCAAACTTTCTTGGTTTAATCCCTGCTGTGCTCCAAGTAGTAATCCTCACTTTGTAACTGTAATGCCAAAGAATAGTTGGATCAAAGACTGATTCTACAGACTTCACACAAACACCTCAAAAATACAGACTGTAGCTTTATCTAAGCTTCTTACAAGATGAATTGCCTTTCTCTTCCTTCTTTTGAGCTGCTGCTAAGTTAATAAACCGTAAGCATTTGATATTCTGTAAATGGATGTAGGGGGTTAAGCAGGGGCAGGGGGTGCAGGGAGGAGTGGAGGGACATGTCTGTAAGTTAACATTTCTGTGCTGGAAAACTGATGTCACTGTTTCATTTGATTCCCACACCCCCCCCCCCACCCTTTTGGAAGGGGGGCAAGACAAGAGAGGCGGGTCCTCTCCAA